>NC_088223.1:89469414-89576914 GCF_036934945.1 Oncorhynchus masou masou | reverse complement strand
GTCTGTTGTCTGTTGACTGTTGTCTGTTGTCTGTCTGTTGTCTGTTGACTGTTGTCTGTTGTCTGTCTGTTGTCTGTTGACTGTTGTCTGCTGTCTGATGTCTGTCTGTTGACTGTTGACTGTTGTCTGTTGTCTGTCTGTTGACTGTTGTCTGTTGACCGTTGTCTGTTGTCTGTTGATTGTTGTCTGTCTGTTGATTGTTGCCTGTTGTCTGTCTGTTGACTGTTGTCTGTCTGTTGTCTGTTGACTGTTGTCTGTCTGTGGACTGTTGTCTGTTGACTGTTGTCTGTCTGTCTTTTGTCTGTTGACTGTTGTCTGTGGTCTGTTGACTGTTGTCTGTCTGTTGTCTGATGTCTGTCTGTTGACTGTTGACTGTTGTCTGTTGTCTGTTGTCTGTCTGTTGACCGTTGTCTGTTGTCTGTTGACTGTTGTCTGTCTGTTGACTGTTGTCTGTCTGTTTATTGTTGTCTGTTGTCTGTCTGTTGATTGTTGTCTGTTGTCTGTTGTCTGTTGTCTGTTGACTGTTGTCTGTTGTCTGTTGACTGTTGACTGTTGTCTGTCTGTTGTCTGTTGACTGTTGTCTGTTGTCTGATGTCTGTCTGTTGACTGTTGACTGTTGTCTGTTGTCTGTCTGTTGACCGTTGTCTGTTGTCTGTTGTCTGTTGACCGTTGTCTGTTGTCTGTCTGTTGACTGTTGTCTGTCTGTTGTCTGTTGTCTGTTGACTGTTGTCTGTCTGTTGACTGTTGTCTGTCTGTTGTCTGTTGTCTGTTGACTGTTGTCTGTCTGTTGTCTGTTGCCTGCTGTCTGTTGTCTGTCTGTTGACTGTTGTCTGTTGTCTGTTGACTGTTGTTTGTCTGTTGTCTCTTTTCTGTTGACTGTTGACTGTTGTCTGTCTGTTGACTGTTGACTGTTGTCTGTCTGTTGACTGTTGTCTGTTGTCTGTTGACTGTTGTCTGTCTGTTGACTGTTGTCTGTTGACTGTTGACTGTTGTCTGTCTGTTGTCTGTTGACTGTTGTCTGTTGTCTGTTGTCTGATGTCTGTCTGTTGACTGTTGACTGTTGTCTGTTGTCTGTTGTCTGTCTGTTGACCGTTGTCTGTTGTCTGTTGACCGTTGTCTGTCTGTTGTCTGTTGTCTGTCTGTTGATTGTTGTCTGTTGTCTGTTGACTGTTGTCTGTTGTCTGTTGACCGTTGTCTGTTGTCTGTCTGTTGTCTGTTGTCTGTCTGTTGATTGTTGTCTGTTGTCTGTTGACTGTTGTCTGTTGACTGTTGACTGTTGTCTGTCTGTTGACTGTTGTCTGTCTGTTGTCTGTTGTCTGTTGACTGTTGTCTGTCTGTTGTCTGTTGCCTGCTGTCTGTTGTCTGTCTGTTGACTGTTGTCTGTTGTCTGTTGACTGTTGTTTGTCTGTTGTCTCTTTTCTGTTGACTGTTGACTGTTGACTGTTGTCTGTTGACTGTTGACTGTTGTCTGTTGTCTGTTGACTGTTGAATGTTGACTGTTGACTGTTGACTGTTGACTGTTGTCTGTCTGTTGACTGTTGACTGTTGACTGTTGTCTGTTGTCTGTCTGTTGACTGTTGACTGTTGACTGTTGTCTGTTGACTGTTGACTGTTGACTGTTGACTGTTGTCTGTCTGTCTGTTGACTGTTGACTGTTGACTGTTGTCTGTCTGTTGACTGTTGTCTGTCTGTTGACTGTTGACTGTTGTCTGTTGACTGTTGACTGTTGTCTGTTGACTGTTGTCTGTTGACTGTTGACTGTTGACTGTTGTCTGTCTGTTGACTGTTGACTGTTGACTGTTGTCTGTCTGTTGACTGTTGACTGTTGTCTATCTGTTGACTGTTGTCTGTTGTCTGTCTGTTGACTGTTGTCTGTGGTCTGTTGACTGTTGTCTGTTGACTGTTGTCTGTCTGTTGTCTGTTGACTGTTGACTGTTGTCTGTTGACTGTTGACTGTTGACTGTTGTCTATCTGTTGACTGTTGTCTGTTGTCTGTCTGTTGACTGTTGTCTGTGGTCTGTTGACTGTTGTCTGTTGACTGTTGTCTGTCTGTTGACTGTTGACTGTTGACTGTTGTCTGTTGACTGTTGACTGTTGACTGTTGTCTGTTGACTGTTGACTGTTGACTGTTGACTGTTGACTGTTGTCTGTTGTCTGTCTGTTGTCTGCCTGTTGACTGTTGACTGTTGTCTGTTGTCTGTTGACTGTTGTCTGTTGTCTGTTGACTGTTGTCTGTTGACTGTTGTCTGCTGTCTGATGTCTGTCTGTTGACTGTTGACTGTTGTCTGTTGTCTGTCTGTTGACTGTTGTCTGTTGACCGTTGTCTGTTGTCTGTTGTCTGTTGATGGTTGTCTGTCTGTTGATTGTTGCCTGTTGTCTGTCTGTTGACTGTTGTCTGTCTGTTGTCTGTTGACTGTTGTCTGTCTGTGGACTGTTGTCTGTTGACTGTTGTCTGTCTGTCTTTTGTCTGTTGACTGTTGTCTGTGGTCTGTTGACTGTTGTCTGTCTGTTGTCTGTTGTCTGATGTCTGTCTGTTGACTGTTGACTGTTGTCTGTTGTCTGTTGTCTGTCTGTTGACCGTTGTCTGTTGTCTGTTGACTGTTGTCTGTCTGTTGACTGTTGTCTGTCTGTTTATTGTTGTCTGTTGTCTGTTGACTGTTGTCTGTCTGTTGTCTGTTGTCTGTTGACTGTTGTCTGTTGTCTGTCTGTTGATTGTTGTCTGTTGTCTGTTGTCTGTTGTCTGTTGACTGTTGTCTGTTGTCTGTTGACTGTTGACTGTTGTCTGTTGACTGTTGTCTGTTGTCTGATGTCTGTCTGTTGACTGTTGACTGTTGTCTGTTGTCTGTTGTCTGTCTGTTGACCGTTGTCTGTTGTCTGTTGTCTGTTGACCGTTGTCTGTTGTCTGTCTGTTGACTGTTGTCTGTCTGTTGTCTGTTGTCTGTTGACTGTTGTCTGTCTGTTGACTGTTGTCTGTCTGTTGTCTGTTGTCTGTTGACTGTTGTCTGTCTGTTGTCTGTTGCCTGCTGTCTGTTGTCTGTCTGTTGACTGTTGTCTGTTGTCTGTTGACTGTTGTGTGTCTGTTGTCTCTTTTCTGTTGACTGTTGACTGTTGTCTGTCTGTTGACTGTTGACTGTTGTCTGTCTGTTGACTGTTGTCTGTTGTCTGTTGACTGTTGTCTGTCTGTTGACTGTTGTCTGTTGTCTGTTGACTGTTGACTGTTGTCTGTCTGTTGTCTGTTGACTGTTGTCTGTTGTCTGTTGTCTGATGTCTGTCTGTTGACTGTTGACTGTTGTCTGTTGTCTGTTGTCTGTCTGTTGACCGTTGTCTGTTGTCTGTTGACCGTTGTCTGTCTGTTGTCTGTTGTCTGTCTGTTGATTGTTGTCTGTTGTCTGTTGACTGTTGTCTGTTGTCTGTTGACCGTTGTCTGTTGTCTGTCTGTTGTCTGTTGTCTGTCTGTTGATTGTTGTCTGTTGTCTGTTGACTGTTGTCTGTTGACTGTTGACTGTTGTCTGTCTGTTGACTGTTGTCTGTCTGTTGTCTGTTGTCTGTTGACTGTTGTCTGTCTGTTGTCTGTTTGCCTGCTGTCTGTTGTCTGTCTGTTGACTGTTGTCTGTTGTCTGTTGACTGTTGTTTGTCTGTTGTCTCTTTTCTGTTGACTGTTGACTGTTGACTGTTGTCTGTTGACTGTTGTCTGTTGACTGTTGTCTGTTGTCTGTTGACTGTTGAATGTTGTCTGTTGACTGTTGACTGTTGACTGTTGTCTGTCTGTTGACTGTTGACTGTTGACTGTTGTCTGTTGTCTGTCTGTTGACTGTTGACTGTTGACTGTTGTCTGTTGACTGTTGTCTGTCTGTCTGTTGACTGTTGACTGTTGTCTGTCTGTTGACTGTTGTCTGTCTGTTGACTGTTGACTGTTGTCTGTTGACTGTTGACTGTTGTCTGTTGACTGTTGTCTGTTGACTGTTGTCTGTTGACTGTTGACTGTTGTCTGTTGTCTGTCTGTTGACTGTTGTCTGTGGTCTGTTGACTGTTGTCTGTTGACTGTTGTCTGTCTGTTGTCTGTTGACTGTTGTCTGTTGTCTGTCTGTTGACTGTTGACTGTTGACTGTTGTCTGTTGACTGTTGACTGTTGACTGTTGTCTGTTGACTGTTGACTGTTGACTGTTGTCTGTCTGTTGACTGTTGACTGTTGACTGTTGTCTGTTGTCTGTCTGTTGTCTGCCTGTTGACTGTTGACTGTTGTCTGTTGTCTGTTGACTGTTGTCTGTTGTCTGTTGACTGGTGTCTGTTGACTGTTGTCTGTTGACTGTTGTCTGTTGTCTGTTGACTCCTTAAAGGTGAAACTGCCACAGCATCCCACATCTGTTAAAAGGTAGAATATTTCATTCAGACCAGACAGTGAGAATGGAGACAGAGAGGACATGATGAGGAATACAAACAGAATATTAGTACAGTACTGTACATACTGTGAGTGAGATTTGGTTGGGGGGGGGGGGTTGGGTCCACTTCACGGCAAAACATTTTAGTGACTCCCCTATTGACGCAGGAGATACATATTCAAGTTAATTTCCTGTAATTCTACCCATTCTGCCATGGGGTGGAGAGAAATGTTTACAGTTTTAAAGCTAATTTCCTGCAATTTTAGACATTTTGTCCTGACTCATGCCATGTTGATATGATACCGGTGTAAGAATGACCAACACAACCCATTGGAGGGCCACCTGGAGGTCAGGGCCCCTGGGCCACATGTCCTGCATGCACAGTCAGTATTCAGATATGATTACTACACGTTTAGATAGCTGGCGAGACTAACTACCAATCTAAGACATTTTACCTGACATGACTAATTGAGTGACTGTCAATGACTGACACAACAAGAGAAAAACTGCTGATGCACAACCACATTTTGAAATGGCGTATTCCACTATTCTTACTCTCAATAGTAGGTTGAGTTTCTAAAATTAAAAAAGTAAAAATAATAATTGTGGTCTAGGGCCCCCTAGTGGCTGGGGCCCCTAAGCGATTGCTGATGTCTAATGCCAGGAACAGGCCCTGCTGTGACTCCCATGTGATTCTGTCACTGGTGAGTTGTTTCATCAAAATGGAGAAAAAAATGAGAGTTGCAGGCTGGAATGGATGGAAATTGGGCAAATTCTCAACTTGGAGTGCCTGAAGTGCATGGAACTTTCTAGCTACGAAAATTACGCAACACACATTTTTGTACACACGCACACACACGCGCACGCACGCACGCACGCACACACACACACGCACGCACGCACGCACGCACGCACGCACGCACACACACACACACACACACAGATCCCTATTTACTTGTAAGGTTTGAACATAAAAGCCCAGAGGATTTGTCCAATTGGTGACCCCCCCTTTTCTTGCCCTCTATTTTTTTTCTCTTGGGAGCAGTTGACGTGTCTCAGCTGTGTCCAGCAGACTCCACTTCCCACGCACTGTCAGTCACCCTCTACCCCTGGATCCCAGCCTCCCCCCACCCCCCCCCCACCCTCACACACACATCTATTTCTATGGGCACAAGCGCTGTTCATGACACAAACTGTTCCCACCCCTCTAGTTGGCAGAGAGAACATTTCGCAGTTTTAAAGCAAATTTTCTTGTAATTCTATACATTTTGCCATGTCTAATGTGTATATTTGAGTGACTCTAACATAGTAGATCTGGACAGTTTCTGACAGGTTATACATATCTCTCTAAGGTCTGTAATGACTGACGGGACAAGAGGAACTGATGATGTCCTACCCAATATAGAAGCTGCACCTTGTGTATTCCACTATTACACCTTTCAAGAGTAAGTTGAAAGCCGGACGGAGTTGAAAGCCGGACAGAGTTTGATGAACCTGATACTGTCTCTCAAAGAAAAGGTTTGGTCTTTGACCATTTGAGGGTCAAGCGAGTTGAACAATAATCAAAGGTGTTTTGATGTTGTAGTGGCCCGTATCATTTGAAAAAATATACATCCCTATTGGTCCTTGCAACCAGTTTGTTGTTTGTCCCCATCTCACTGTTCTGCCCACTGTGAAGGCTGCCCACTGTGAAGGCTGCCCACTGTGAAGGCTGCCCACTGTAGGGTCTGCCCACTGTGAAGGCTGCCCACTGTGAAGGCTGCCCACTGTAGGGTCGGCCCACTGTGAAGGCTGCCCACTGTAGGGTCTGCCCACTGTATAGGCTCCCCACTGTGAAGGCTGCCCACTGTAGGGTCGGCCCACTGTGAAGGCTGCCCACTGTGAAGGCTGCCCACTGTGAAGGCTGCCCACTGTAGGGTCTGCCCACTGTAGGGTCTGCCCACTGTGAAGGCTGCCCACTGTGAAGGCTGCCCACTGTAGGGTCTGCCCACTGTGAAGGCTGCCCACTGTAGGGTCGGCCCACTGTGAAGGCTGTCCACTGTAGGGTCTGCCCACTGTAGGGTCTGCCCACTGTGAAGGCTGCCCACTGTGAAGGCTGCCCACTGTAGGGTCTGCCCACTGTGAAGGCTGCCCACTGTAGGGTCGGCCCACTGTGAAGGATGCCCACTGTATAGGCTCCCCACTGTGAAGGCTGCCCACTGTAGGGTCTGCCCACTGTATAGGCTCCCCACTGGGATTCTCCCCTCACTGCCCACCACCACCCATTACTGTTGACATGACAGGAGTCTATGGTTAGCTTATACCAATGCATGTCTTAGTCCCCTATCATCCCCAAGGAGCCAGTATAGTATCCACCCATGGAGATGCAGGAGAGAGAGAGAGAGCTGCTTGCCGGGAGAAGCTGTTGTCATGGAAACAGTGTACCGATGGAAACGAGAGAGAGAGAGAGAGAGAGAGAGAGAGAGCTGAGACACACAGAGAGAGGGGGAGCTGAGACACACAGAGAGAGGGGGAGCTGAGACACACAGAGAGAGGGGGAGCTGAGAGAGAGGGGGGGAGCTGAGAAAGAGAGCTGAGACAGAGAGCTGAGAGAGAGAGAGAGAGCTGAAAGAGAGGGAGAGCTGAGACAGAGAGCTGAGAGAGAGAGCTGAGAGAGAGAGAGCAGAGAGATGCTTATTTATTTTCCCTTGTGTACCCTTAACCATTTGTACATTGTTACAACACTATATATATATGTAATATGACATTTGTAATGTCTTTATTGTTTTGAAACTTCTGTATGTGTAATGTTTACTGTTAATTTTTATTGTTTATTTCACTTTTGTATATTATCTACCTCACTTGCTTTGGCAATGTTAACACATGTTTCCCATGCCAATAAAGCCCCTTGAATTGAATTGAGAGAGCTGAGAGAGATGGAGAGAGCTGAGAGAGAGGTAGAGAGCTGAGAGAGAGGTAGAGAGCTGAGAGAGAGGTAGAGAGCTGAGAGAGAGGTAGAGAGCTGAGAGAATGGTAGAGAGCTGAGAGAGAGAGAGCTGAGAGAGAGAGAGAGCTGAGAGAGAGGGAGAGAGCTGAGAGAGAGGTAGAGAGCTGGGAGGGAGGGAGCTTAGAGGGAGCTGAGAGAGAGAAAGATTGAGAGAGAGAAAGATAGATGGAGCTGAGAGAGAGAAAGATAGGGGGAGCTGAGAGAGAGGGAGAGGGAGCTGAGTGAGCGAGAGAGGGAGCTGAGAGAGAGAGAGGGTGCTGAGAGAGAGAGAGACAGAGAGTGAGAGACACAGAGAGAGAGAGAGAGAGAGACAGAGAGACAGAGAGAGAGGGAGCTGAGAGAGAGAAAGATAGAGGGAGCTGAGAGAGAGGTAGAAAGCTGAGAGAGAGGTAGAGCTGCTCAGCTCTCTACCTCTCTCAGCTCCATCTCTCTCAGCTCTCTACCTCTCTCTCAGCTCCCTCTATCTTTCTCTCTCTCAGCTCCCTCTATCTTTCTCTCTCTCAGCTCTCTACCTCTCTCTCAGCTCCCTCTATTTGGCCCTACGCAGAGAGTACACAGCGGCAGAATACCTGACCACTGTGACTGACCCAAAATTAAGGAAAGCTTTGACTATGTACAGACTCAGTGAGCATAGCCTTGCTATTGAGAAAGGCCGCCGTAGGCAGACATGGCTCTCAAGAGAAGACAGGCTATGTGCTCACTGCCCACAAAATGAGGTGGAAACTGAGCTGCACTTCCTAACCTCCTGCCCAATGTATGACCATATTAGAGAGACATATTTCCCTCAGATTACACAGATCCACAAAGAATTCGAAAACAAATCCAATTTTGATAAACTCCCATATCTACTGGGTGAAATTCCACAGTGTGCCATCACAGCAGCAAGATTTGTGATATGACATTTGTAATGTCTTTATTGTTTTGAAACTTCTGTATGTGTAATGTTTACTGTTCATTTTTTTTGTTTATTTCACTTGATATATTATCTACCTCACTTGCTTTGGCAATGTTAACACATGTTTCCCATGCCAATTAAGCCCTTGAATTGAATTGAAATTGAGAGGGAGATGAGAGAGCAGTCAATGGGAGAGATCCATTTCTCTGGGCACATTACACACTGACCAGGTCTGGCCTCGCCAAGGTAGAGGCACAGAACGCTTAAGGGTCAGTACAGTACGGAAGAAGAGTCTCATTATGTGTGAAAGCACTTGTCATACACAACATAGCGGCTTGAGACGCAGCAATCACTCTATGGCAGGTACTTTAATGGACTAGAGGCAGGTGTAGATAGTTTAATGGACTAGAGGCAGGTGTAGATAGTTTAATGGACTAGAGGCAGGTGTAGATAGTTTAATGGACTAGAGGCAGGTGTAGATAGTTTAATGGACTAGAGGCAGGTGTAGATAGTTTGATGGACTAGAGGCAGGTATAGATAGTTTAATGGACTAGAGGCAGGTGTAGATAGTTTAATGGACTAGAGGCAGGTATAGATAGTTTAATGGACTAGAGGCAGGTGTAGATAGTTTGATGGACTAGAGGCAGGTGTAGATAGTTTAATGGACTAGAGGCAGGTGTAGATAGTTTAATGGACTAGAGGCAGGTATAGATAGTTTAATGGACTAGAGGCAGGTGTAGATAGTTTGATGGACTAGAGGCAGGTGTAGATAGTTTAATGGACTAGAGGCAGGTGTAGATAGTTTAATGGACTAGAGGCAGGTATAGATAGTTTAATGGACTAGAGGCAGGTGTAGATAGTTTGATGGACTAGAGGCAGGTGTAGATAGTTTAATGGACTAGAGGCAGGTGTAGATAGTTTAATGGACTAGAGGCAGGTGTAGATAGTTTAATGGACTAGAGGCAGGTGTAGATAGTTTGATGGACTAGAGGCAGGTGTAGATAGTTTAATGGACTAGAGGCAGGTGTAGATAGTTTAATGGACTAGCGGCAGAAGGGGTTAGAAAGGAGTGTGGTATGGGCTGTGCCAGACATTTCATTCCTCTCCTGCTGAGCTCTCTCTGTAAGAAGGTGCACTCTCCCTTCCTGTTACATAAATTCTCCACGCTTGTGGAGGCGGCTTACATAAGCATTGGAGCTTAATTCTCCATCAAGACGTTCGTTCCTCGCTGGCCGACAATTCACATAGTCCCACCTCCCCCCTCCCCCCACGTTAAAGCCCCACTCTCTCGCTCTCTCCCTCTATCTCTCATTCTCTTGGTCTCACACTCAGTTCAATTCAAGTTAATGGCTTTATTGGCATGGGAAACATATGTTAACATTGATAAAGCAAGTGAAGGAGATAATTAACAAAAGTGAAATAAACAATAAAAATGAACAGTAAACATTAGACTCACAGAAGTTCCTAAAGAATCAAGACATTACAAATGTCATATTATGTGCAAATAGTTCAAGTACAAAGGGGAAAAAAATAAACATAAATATGGGTTGTATTTACAATGGTGTTTGTTCTTCAATGGTTGACCTTTTCTTGTGGCAACAGGTTACAAATCTCGCTGCTGTGACGGCACACTGTGGAATTTCACCCAGTAGAAAATTTGGGTTTGCTTTCAATTTTTTTTGTGGATCTGTGTAATCTGAGGGAAATATGTCTCTCTAATATGGTCATACATTGGGCAGGAGGTTAGGAAGTGCAGCTCAGTTTCCACCTCATTTTGTGGGCAGTGAGCACATAGCCTGTCTTCTCTCGAGAGCCATGTCTGCCTTCGGCGACCTTTCTCAAAAGCAAGGCTATGCTCACTGAGTCTGTACATAGTCAAAGCTTTCCTTAAGTTTGGGTCAGTCACAGTGGTCAGGTATTCTGCCACTGTGTACTCTGTTTAGGGCCAAATATAATTCTAGTTTGCTCAGTTGTTTTTGTTATTTCTTTCCAATGTGTCAAGTAACAATCTTTTTTGTTTTCTCGTTTTTTTTTTTTTTTTTAATTTATTTCACCTTTATTTAACCAGGTAGGCTAGTTGAGAACAAGTTCTCATTTGCAACTGCGACCTGGCCAAGATAAAGCTTAGCAGTGTGAACAGACAACACAAGAGTTACACATGGAGTAAACAATTAACAAGTCAATAACACAGTACAAAAAAAGGCGAGTCTATATACATTGTGTGCAAAAGGCATGAGGAGGTAGGCAAATAATTACAATTTTGCAGATTAGCACTGGAGTGATAAATGATCAGATGGTCATGTACAGGTAGAGATACTGGTGTGCAAAAGAGCAGAAAAGTAAATAAATAAAAACAGTGTGGGGATGAGGTAGGTGAAAATGGGTGGGCTATTTACCAATAGACTATGTACAGCTGCAACGATCGGTTAGCTGCTCAGATAGCACATGTTTGAAGTTGGTGAGGGAGATAAAAGTCTCCAACTTCAGGGATTTTTGCAAAAAGGCGGCCAAATGAGGTGTTGGCTTTAGGGATGATCAGTGAGATACACCTGCTGGAGCGCGTGCTACGGATGGGTGTTGCCATCGTGACCAGTGAACTGAGATAAGGCGGAGCTTTACCTAGCATGGACTTGTAGATGACCTGGAGCCAGTGGGTCTGGCGACGAATATGTAGCGAGGGCCAGCCGACTAGAGCATACAAGTCGCAGTGGTGGGTGGTATAAGGTGCTTTAGTGACAAAACGGATGGCACTGTGATAAACTGCATCCAGTTTGCTGAGTAGAGTGTTGGAGGCAATTTTGTAGATGACATTGCCGAAGTCGAGGATCGGTAGGATAGTCAGTTTTACTAGGGTAAGTTTGGCGGCGTGAGTGAAGGAGGCTTTGTTGCGGAATAGAAAGCTGACTCTTGATTTGATTTTCGATTGGAGATGTTTGATATGAGTCTGGAAGAGAGTTTACAGTCTAGCCAGACACCTAGGTACTTATAGGTGTCCACATATTCAAGGTCGGAACCATCCAGGGTGGTGATGCTCGTCGGGCATGCGGGTGCAGGCAGCGATCGGTTGAAAAGCATGCATTTGGTTTTACTCGCGTTTAAGAGCAGTTGGAGGCCACGGAAGGAGTGTTGTATGGCATTGAAGCTCGTTTGGAGGTTAGATAGCACAGTGTCCAAGGACGGGCCGGAAGTATATAGAATGGTGTCGTCTGCGTAGAGGTGGATCATGGAATCGCCCGCAGCAAGAGCAACATCATTGATATATACAGAGAAAAGAGTCGGCCCGAGAATTGAACCCTGTGGCACCCCCATAGAGACTGCCAGAGGACCGGACAGCATGCCCTCCTATTTGACACACTGAACTCTGTCTGCAAAGTAATTGGTGAACCAGGCAAGGCAGTCATCCGAAAAACCGAGGCTACTGAGTCTGCCGATAAGAATATGGTGATTGACAGAGTCGAAAGCCTTGGCAAGGTCGATGAAGACGGCTGCACAGTACTGTCTTTTATCGATGGCGGTTATGATATCGTTTAGTACCTTGAGTGTGGCTGAGGTGCACCCGTGACCGGCTCGGAAACCAGATTGCACAGCGGAGAAGGTACGGTGTGATTCGAGATGGTCAGTGACATGTTTGTTGACTTGGCTTTCGAAGACCTTAGATAGGCAGGGCAGGATGGATATAGGTCTGTAACTGTTTGGGTCCAGGGTGTCTCCCCCTTTGAAGAGGGGGATGACTGCGGCAGCTTTCCAATCCTTGGGGATCTCAGACGATATGAAAGAGAGGTTGAACAGGCTGGTAATAGGGGTTGCGACAATGGCGGCGGATAGTTTCAGAAATAGAGGGTCCAGATTGTCAAGCCCAGCTGATTTGTACGGGTCCAGGTTTTGCAGCTCTTTCAGAACATCTGCGATCTGGATTTGGGTAAAGGAGAACCTGGAAGGGCTTAACGGCTCATGATTTGATTGGGTCTAATTGTGTTGCTGTCCTGAGGCTCTGTGGGGTGTGTTTGTGTTTGTGAACAGAGCCCCAGGACCAGCTTGCTTAGGGGACTCTTATCCAGGTTCATCTGTCTGTAGGCGATAGCTTTGTTATGGAAGGTTTAGGATCGCTTCCTTTTAGGTGGTTGTAGAATTTAACGGCTCTTTTACGGGGACCAGGTTACTACCACTCCTAGTACAGGGACCAGGCTACTACCACTCCTAGTACAGGGACCAGGCTACTACCACTCCTAGTACAGGGACCAGGCTACTACCACTACTAGTACAGGGACCAGGCTACTACCACTCCTAGTACAGGGACCAGGCTGCTACCACTCCTAGTACAGGGACCAGGCTACTACCACTCCTAGTACAGGGACCAGGCTACTACCACTACTAGTACAGGGACCAGGCTACTACCACTACTAGTACAGGGACCAGGCTACTACCACTACTAGTACAGGGACCAGGCTACTACCACCTACCACTACTAGTACAGGGACCAGGCTACTACCACTTCGAGTACAGGGACCAGGTTACTACCACTCCTAGTACAGGGACCAGGCTACTACCAGTACTAGTACAGGGACCAGGCTACTACCAGTACTAGTACAGCGGACTTTTATGGATTTTGATAATTAGAGGGTATCGGCCTAATTCTGCAATGCATTATTTGGTGCTTCACGTTGTACACAGAGGATATTTTTGCAGAATTCTGCATGCAGAGTCTCAATTCGTTTTTTTTTAATCCGATTTTGTGAATTCTTGGTTGGTGAGCGGACCCCAGACCTCACAACCATAAAGGGCAATGGGTTCAATAACTGATTCAAGTATTTTTAGCCAGATCCTAACTGGTGTGTCGAATTTTATGTTCCATTTGATGCCATAGAAGTTCCTTCTTGCCTGGTCTCTCAGCTCGTTCCTCAGTTTTATGGAAGTTACCTGTGGCGCTGTTGTCATGGCCGTTGGTGGAAGAAGGTGAGGACCAAAGCACAGAAAGTGTTCATCATTTTAATGGTAACGCTGAACACCATACAACAAGCAACAAGCAACAAGCAACAAGCAACAAGCAACAAGCAACAAGCAACAAGCAACAAGCAACAAGCAACAAGCCGAAACAGCTCCGTCAGGTGCAAACCACACTAAACAGAAATCAACTACCCACAAAACTCAGGTGGGAAAAGGCGACCTAAGTATGGTTCTCAATCAGAGACAACGATAGACAGCTGCCTCTGATTGAGAACCACACCCGGCCAAACAAGAAAAACAGAACATAGAAAATGAACATAGAATGCCCACCTTAGTCACACCCTGGCCTAACCAAAATAGAGAATAAAAGCCTCTCTATGGCCAGGGCATGACAGCTGATGTTTGGGCCGAGCGATGTATGGAATTTGTATTTGTAGTACTGGCAACTGGACCTTTCTTGGAACACCATTATTTTTGTCTTACTGAGACTTACTGGATGATGTTAATGAGTTTTAGTATAGCCAATTGGAATTTGTTGTCTGTATATTTGATCATTTCATTAAGGATACCATCAACACCACAGGCCTTTTTGGGTTGGAGGGGTTTTATTTTGTCCTGTAGTTCATTCAGTGTAATTGGAGAATCCAGTGGTTTCTGGTAGTCTTTAAAAGTTTATTCTAAGATTTGGTTTTGATCATGTATATGTTTCTGCTGTTTGTTCTTTGTTATATGATTGGAGAAGGGGAGAAGTGGTTTACCCATACATCTCCATTTTGGATAGACAACTCTTCGTGTTGTTGTTAGTTTTCCAATTTTCCAAAGTGTCTATGGATTCTTCTTCCCTCTCTCTCTCCCTCCCTCTTGTTCTCTCTCCCTCCCTCTTGTTCTCCCTCCCTCAACCTCTTCTTCTCCCTCTCCCTGTCCCACTTTGTCTTCTCTCTCTCCCTCTCTCCCTATATCTCTTCTTCTCCCTCTCTCTACCTCTTCTTCTCTCTCTCTCTCTCTCTCTCTACCTCTTGTTCTCCCTCCCTCTACCTCTTCTTCCCCCTCTCCCTCTCACACTTTGTCTTCTCTCTCTCTCTCTCTCTCTCTCTCTCTCTCTCTCTCGCTCTCGCTCTCTCCCTCTTGTTCTCCCTTCCTCTACCTCTTCTTCTCCCTTTCCCTTGTTGTCCTCTCTCTCTCTCTCTGTCTCTCTCTCTGTCTCTCTCTCTCTCTCCCATTTGTTCTCACCCTCTCTCTCCCTCTCTCTCCCTCTTGTTCTCCCTCTCTCTGTCTGTCTCTCCCTCTCTCTCCCTCTTGTTCTCCCTCTCTCTGTCTCTCTCTCCCTCTTGTTCTCCCTCTCTCTGTCTCTCTCTCCCTCTTGTTCACCCTCTCTCTGTCTCTCTCTCCCTCTTGTTCACCCTCTCTCTGTCTCTCTCTCCCACTTGTTCACCCTCTCTCTGTCTCTCTCTCCCACTTGTTCACCCTCTCTGTCTCTCCCTCTTGTTCACCCTCTCTGTCTCTCTCCCTCTCTCCCTCTCTCCCTCTTGTTATCCCTCTCTCTGTCTCTCCCTCTTGTTCTCCCTGTCTCTCTCCCTCTCTCCCTCTTGTTCTCCCTCTCTCTGTCTCTCTCCCTATGTCCCTCTTGTTCTCCCTCTCTCTGTCTCTCCCTCTTGTTCTCCCTGTCTCTCTCCCTCTCTCCCTCTTGTTCTCCCTCTCTCTGTCTCTCTCCCTATGTCCCTCTTGTTCTCCCTCTCTCTGTCTCTCTCTCCCTCTTGTTCTCCCTCTCTCTCTCTCTCTCTCCCTCTTGTTCTCCCTCTCTCTGTCTCTCTCTCCCTCTTGTTCACCCTCTCTCTGTCTCTCTCTCCCTCTTGTTCACCCTCTCTCTGTCTCTCTCTCCCACTTGTTCACCCTCTCTCTGTCTCTCTCTCCCACTTGTTCACCCTCTCTGTCTCTCCCTCTTGTTCACCCTCTCTGTCTCTCTCCCTCTCTCCCTCTCTCCCTCTTGTTATCCCTCTCTCTGTCTCTCCCTCTTGTTCTCCCTGTCTCTCTCCCTCTCTCCCTCTTGTTCTCCCTCTCTCTGTCTCTCTCCCTATGTCCCTCTTGTTCTCCCTCTCTCTGTCTCTCTCTCCCTCTTGTTCTCCCTCTCTCTGTCTCTCTCTCCCTCTTGTTCTCCCTCTCTCTGTCTCTCTCTCCCTCTTGTTCACCCTCTCTCTGTCTCTCTCTCCCTCTTGTTCACCCTCTCTCTGTCTCTCTCTCCCACTTGTTCACCCTCTCTCTGTCTCTCTCTCCCTCTTGTTCACCCTCTCTGTCTCTCCCTCTTGTTCTCCCTCTCTGTCTCTCCCTCTTGTTCTCCCTCTCCCTGTCTCTCTCCCTCTCTCCCTCTTGTTATCCCTCTCTCTGTCTTTCTCTCTCTCCCTCTTGTTCTCCCTCTCCCTGTCTCTGTCTCTCCCTCTTGTTCTCCCTGTCTCTCTCCCTCTCTCCCTCTTGTTCTCCCTCTCTCTGTCTCTCTCCCTATCTCCCTCTTGTTCTCCCTCTCTCTGTCTCTCTCTCCCTCTTGTTCTCCCTCTCTCTGTCTCTCTCTCCCTCTTGTTCTCCCTCTCTCTGTCTCTCTCTCCCTCTTGTTCACCCTCTCTCTGTCTCTCTCTCCCCTCTTGTTCTCCCTCTCTCTGTCTCTCTCTCCCTCTTGTTCTCCCTCTCTCTGTCTCTCTCCCTCTTGTTCTCCCTCTCTCTGTCTCTCTCTCCCTCTTGTTCACCCTCTCTGTCTCTCTCTCCCTCTTGTTCACCCTCTCTCTGTCTCTCCCTCTCTCTCCCTCTTGTTCTCCCTCTCTGTCTCTGTCTCTCCCTCTTGTTCTCCATCTCCCTGTCTCCCTCTCTCCCTCTTGTTCTCCCTCTCTCTGTCTCTCTCCCTCTCTCCCTCTTGTTATCCCTCTCTCTGTCTTTCTCTCTCCCCCTCTTGTTCTCCCTCTCCCTGTCTTTCTCTCTCTCCCTCTTGTTCTCCCTCTCCCTGTCTCTGTCTCTCCCTCTTGTTCTCACTGTCTCTGTCTCTCTCCCTCTCTCCCTCTTGTTCTCCCTCTCTCTGTCTCTCTCCCTCTCTCCCTCTTGTTCTCCCTCTCTCTGTCTCTCTCTCCCTCTTGTTCACCCTCTCTCTGTCTTTCTCTCTCTCCCTCTTGTTCTCCCTCTCTCTGTCTCTCTCCCTCTCTCCCTCTTGTTCTCCTTCTCTCTCTCTGTCTCTCCCCCTCTCCCTCTTGTTCTCCCTCTCTCTGTCTCTCTCCATCTCTCCCTCTTGTTATCCCTCTCTCTGTCTCTCTCTCTCTCCCTCTTGTTCTCCCTCTCTCTGTCTCTGTCTCTCCCTCTCTTCCTCTTGTTCTCCCTCTCTCTGTCTCTCTCTCCCTCTTGTTCTCCCTGTCTCTGTCTCTCCCTCTTGTTCTCCCTCTCTCTGTCTCTCTCCATCTCTCCCTCTTGTTATCCCTCTCTCTGTCTCTCTCTCTCTCTCTTGTTCTCCCTCTTGTTCTCCCTCTCCCTGTCTCTCTCCCTCTCTCCCTCTTGTTCTCCCTCTCTCTGTCTCTCTCCCTCTCTCCCTCTTGTTCTCCCTCTCTCTGTCTCTCTCCCTCTCTCCCTCTTGTTATCCCTGTCTCTGTCTCTCCCTCTTGTTCTCCCTCTCCCTGTCTCTCTCCCTCTCTCCCTCTTGTTCTCCCTCTCTCTGTCTTTCTCTCTCTCCCTCTTGTTCTCCCTCTCCCTGTCTCTGTCTCTCCCTCTTGTTCTCCCTGTCTCTGTCTCTCCCTCTTGTTCTCCCTGTCTCTCTCCCTCTCTCCCTCTTGTTCTCCCTCTCTCTGTCTCTCTCCCTCTTGTTCTCCCTCTCCTTGTCTTTCTCTCTCTCCCTCTTGTTC
The DNA here is from genome assembly GCF_036934945.1 of Oncorhynchus masou masou. NCBI lineage: Eukaryota > Metazoa > Chordata > Actinopteri > Salmoniformes > Salmonidae > Oncorhynchus > Oncorhynchus masou. Next base: position 89,559,841 of record NC_088223.1, on the reverse strand, counting down.
TCCCTCTCCCTGTCTGTCTCTCCCTCTTGTTCTCCCTGTCTCTGTCTCTCTCCCTCTCTCCCTCTTGTTCTCCCTCTCTCTGTCTCTCTCCCTCTCTCCCTCTTGTTCTCCCTCTCTCTGTCTCTCTCCCTCTCTCCCTCTTGTTCTCTCTCTCTCTGTCTCTCTCCCTCTCTCCCTCTTGTTCTCCCTCTCCCTGTCTGTCTCTCCCTCTTGTTCTCCCTGTCTCTGTCTCTCTCCCTCTCTCCCTCTTGTTCTCCCTGTCTCTGTCTCTCTCCCTCTCTCCCTCTTGTTCTCCCTCTCTCTGTCTCTCTCTCCCTCTTGTTATCCCTCTCTCTGTCTCTCTCTCTCTCCCTCTTGTTCTCCATCTCTCTGTCTCTGTCTCTCCCTCTCTTCCTCTTGTTCTCCCTCTCTCTGTCTCTTTCTCTCCCTCTTGTTCTCTCTGTCTCTGTCTCTCCCCCTCTCCCTCTTGTTATCCCTGTCTCTGTCTCTTCCTCTTGTTCTCCCTCTCTCTGTCTCTCTCCATCTCTCCCTCTTGTTATCCCTCTCTCTCTCTCTCTCCCTCTTGTTCTCCCTGTCTCTGTCTCTCCCTCTTGTTCTCCCTCTCTCTGTCTCTCTCCCTCTCTCCCTCTTGTTCTCCTTCTCTCTGTCTCTGTCTCTCCCCCTCTCCCTCTTGTTATCCCTCTCTCTCTATCTCTCCCTCTTGTTCTCCCTGTCTCTGTCTCTCTGTCTCTCCCTCTTGTTCTCCCTCTCTCCCTCTTGTTATCCCTCTCTCTTTCTCTGTCTCTCTCTCTCCCTCTTTGTCTTCTCTCTCTCTCTTTTGGTTAACATTGCTGGGGGGATTTTCCTGTCCTGGCTTGTGAGCCTTCATGTTCACACTGCTGTTGTAAAGTTCATCACCATCACATCCTCCTACTGTATGAACACTTATTCCTAATGTTGATGAGAATATCCAGACAGCGATAATACGTCATGGCTGATTTAGTGAGTGACATTAATTATATTATATTATCTCTCCATCAGTGTAATTAATAAGGCCTAAATCTCTGAGTGATGTCTCAAACACATTAGTGGCTGAACATTACACGTTGCAGAGCTGTAGATGGACCTTCTTCCCACATGAGCTGAGGAGAGTTACAACAAACACAGCACATGACAAAACAAACTCCAAGCAGATATTATTGACAAACATTTGTTTACTTTTCTCCTATCCATCAGAGAAATTTAACTGAATTGGCCCAAGCCCAGTATTAACCTATTATTTTGTAGAGGGTAAAGTGTTTGTCTATTTGGGAGTTCATGTTGAATCATGTGAAAAGTCAATCTGTCCTATGCATGGTCAAAGGGGAATAGTCTGTGAAAACTTAACTCCCCAGAGTCCCTTAAAAGAACCTCCCCAGTCATCTAAAACATACGTCCCAGTCACCTAAAACATACCTCCCAGTCACCTAAAAAAGACGTCCCAGTCACCTAAAAAGACGTCCCAGTCACCTAAAAGACGTCCCAATCACCTAAAAAAGACCTCCCAGTCACCTAAAAAAGACCTCCCAGTCACCTAAAAAAGACCTCCCAGTCACCTAAAAAAGACCTCCCAGTCACCTAAAAAAGACCTCCCAGTCACCTAAAAAAGACCTCCCAGTCACCTAAAAAAGACATCCCAGTCACCTAAAAAGACCTCCCAGTCACCTAAAAAAGACCTCCCAGTCACCTAAAAAAGACCTCCCAATCACCTAAAAAAGACCTCCCAGTCACCTAAAAAAGACCTCCCAGTCACCTAAAAAGACCTCCCAGTCACCTAAAAAGACCTCCCAGTCACCTAAAAAAGACGTCCCAATCACCTAAAAAAGACCTCCCAGTCACCTAAAAAAGAACTCCCAGTCACCTAAAAAGACCTCCCAGTCACCTAAAAAGACCTCCCAGTCACCTAAAAAATACCTCCCCAGAGTCCTCTAAAGAAGACCTCCCCAGATTCATCTAAAGAAGACCTCCCCAGAGTCACCTAAAAGGACCTCCCAGTCACCTAAAAAAGACCTCCCCAGAGTCCTCTAAAGACGACCTCCCAGTCACCTAAAAAAGACCTCCCAGTCACCAATAAAAGACCTCCCCAGAGTCACCTAAAAAAGACCTCCACAGAGTCCTCTAAAAAAGACCTCCCAGTCACCTACAAAGACCTCCCCAGAGTCACCTAAAAGATCTCCCTAGAGTCACCTAAAAAGACCTCCCCAGTCATCTAAAAAAGACCTCCCCAGAGTCTACTACAAAAGACCTCCCAGTCACCTAAAAAGACCTCCCCAGAGTCCTCTACAAAATAACTCCCAGTCACCTAAAAAAGACCTCTCCAGAGTCATCTAAAGAAGACCTCCCAGTCACCTATAAGAGACCTCCCCAGAGTCACCTAAAAATACCTCCCTAATGTCACCTAAAGAAGACCTCCCAGTCACCTATAAGAGACCACCCCAGAGTCACATAAAAATACCTCCCTAATGTCACCTAAAGAAGACCTCCCAGTCACCTATAAAAGACCTCCCCAGAGTCACCTAAAGAAGACCTCCCAGTCACCTGTAAGAGACCTCCCCAGAGTCACATAAAAATACCTCCCTAATGTCACCTAAAAACACCTCCCCAGTCATCTAAAAAGACCTCCCCAGAGTCACCTAAAAGGACCTCCCAGTCACCTAAAAAAGACCTCCCCAGAGTCCTCTAAAGACGACCTCCCAGTCACCTAAAGAAGACCTCCCAGTCACCTATAAAAGACCTCCCCAGAGTCACCTAAAAAAGACCTCCCCAGAGTCCTCTAAAAAAGACCTCCCAGTCACCTATAAAAGACCCCCCCAGAGTCACCTAAAAAGACCTCCCCAGAGTCATCTAAAGAAGACCTCCCAGTCACCTATAAAAGACCTCCCCAGAGTCATCTAAAAAAGACCTCCCAGTCACCTATAAAAGACCTCCCCAGAGTCATCTAAAGAAGACCTCCCAGTCACATATAAAAGACCTCCCCAGAGTCACCTAAAAAGACCTCCCCAGAGTCATCTAAAGAAGACCTCCCAGTCACCTAAAAAGAGACCTCCCCAGAGTCATCTAAAGAAGACCTCCCTAATGTCACCTAAAGAAGACCTCCCAGTCACCTATAAGAGACCTCCCCAGAGTCAACAAAAATACCTCCCTAATGTCACCTAAAAACACCTCCCCAGTCACCTAAAAAGACCTCCCCAGAGTCACCTAAAAGGACCTCCCAGTCACCTAAAAAACTCCCCAGTGTCCTCTAAAGAAGACCTCCAAGTCACCTATAAAAGACCTCCCCAGAGTCACCTAAAAAATAATTTCCAAATGTCACCTATAAAAGACCTCCCAGTCACCTAAAAAAGACCTCCCCAGAGTCACCTAAAAAAGATCTTCTCAGACTCACCTACAAAATACCCCTCCCAGTCACCTAAAAAAGACCTCCCAGTCACCTATAAAAGACCTCCCCAGAGTCACCTAAAACAGACCTCCCCAGAGTCCTCTAAAAAAGACCTCCCAGTCACCTACAAAGACCTCCCCAGAGTCATCTAAAGAAGACCTCCCAGTCACCTATAAAAGACCTCCCCAGTCACCTAAAAAAGACCTCCCAGTCACCTACAAAGACCAGGCTACTACCACTTCGAGTACAGGGACCAGGTTACTACCACTCCTAGTACAGGGACCAGGCTACTACCACTCCTAGTACAGGGACCAGGCTACTACCACTACTAGTACAGGGACCAGGCTACTACCACTACTAGTACAGGGACCAGGCTACTACCACTTCGAGTACAGGGACCAGGTTACTACCACTCCTAGTACAGGGACCAGGCTACTACCAGTACTAGTACAGGGACCAGGCTACTACCAGTACTAGTACAGCGGACTTTTATGGATTTTGATAATTAGAGGGTATCGGCCTAATTCTGCAATGCATTATTTGGTGCTTCACGTTGTACACAGAGGATATTTTTGCAGAATTCTGCATGCAGAGTCTCAATTCGTTTTTTTTTAATCCGATTTTGTGAATTCTTGGTTGGTGAGCGGACCCCAGACCTCACAACCATAAAGGGCAATGGGTTCAATAACTGATTCAAGTATTTTTAGCCAGATCCTAACTGGTGTGTCGAATTTTATGTTCCATTTGATGCCATAGAAGTTCCTTCTTGCCTGGTCTCTCAGCTCGTTCCTCAGTTTTATGGAAGTTACCTGTGGCGCTGTTGTCATGGCCGTTGGTGGAAGAAGGTGAGGACCAAAGCACAGAAAGTGTTCATCATTTTAATGGTAACGCTGAACACCATACAACAAGCAACAAGCAACAAGCAACAAGCAACAAGCAACAAGCAACAAGCAACAAGCCGATACAGCTCCGTCAGGTGCAAACCACACTAAACAGAAATCAACTACCCACAAAACTCAGGTGGGAAAAGGCGACCTAAGTATGGTTCTCAATCAGAGACAACGATAGACAGCTGCCTCTGATTGAGAACCACACCCGGCCAAACAAGAAAAACAGAACATAGAAAATGAACATAGAATGCCCACCTTAGTCACACCCTGGCCTAACCAAAATAGAGAATAAAAGCCTCTCTATGGCCAGGGCATGACAGCTGATGTTTGGGCCGAGCGATGTATGGAATTTGTATTTGTAGTACTGGCAACTGGACCTTTCTTGGAACACCATTATTTTTGTCTTACTGAGACTTACTGGATGATGTTAATGAGTTTTAGTATAGCCAATTGGAATTTGTTGTCTGTATATTTGATCATTTCATTAAGGATACCATCAACACCACAGGCCTTTTTGGGTTGGAGGGGTTTTATTTTGTCCTGTAGTTCATTCAGTGTAATTGGAGAATCCAGTGGTTTCTGGTAGTCTTTAAAAGTTTATTCTAAGATTTGGTTTTGATCATGTATATGTTTCTGCTGTTTGTTCTTTGTTATATGATTGGAGAAGGGGAGAAGTGGTTTACCCATACATCTCCATTTTGGATAGACAACTCTTCGTGTTGTTGTTAGTTTTCCAATTTTCCAAAGTGTCTATGGATTCTTCTTCCCTCTCTCTCTCCCTCCCTCTTGTTCTCTCTCCCTCCCTCTTGTTCTCCCTCCCTCAACCTCTTCTTCTCCCTCTCCCTGTCCCACTTTGTCTTCTCTCTCTCCCTCTCTCCCTATATCTCTTCTTCTCCCTCTCTCTACCTCTTCTTCTCTCTCTCTCTCTCTCTCTCTACCTCTTGTTCTCCCTCCCTCTACCTCTTCTTCCCCCTCTCCCTCTCCCACTTTGTCTTCTCTCTCTCTCTCTCTCTCTCTCTCTCTCGCTCTCTCCCTCTTGTTCTCCTTTCCTCTACCTCTTCTTCTCCCTCTCTCTGTCTGTCTCTCCCTCTCTCTCCCTCTTGTTCTCCCTCTCTCTGTCTGTCTCTCCCTCTCTCCCTCTTGTTCTCCCTCTCTCTGTCTCTGTCTCTCTCCCTCTTGTTCACCCTCTCTCTGTCTCTCTCTCCCTCTTGTTCACCCTCTCTCTGTCTCTCTCTCCCACTTGTTCACCCTCTCTCTGTCTCTCTCTCCCTCTTGTTCACCCTCTCTGTCTCTCCCTCTTGTTCTCCCTCTCCCTGTCTCTCTCCCTCTCTCCCTCTCTCCCTCTTGTTATCCCTCTCTCTGTCTTTCTCTCTCTCCCTCTTGTTCTCCCTCTCCCTGTCTCTGTCTCTCCCTCTTGTTCTCCCTGTCTCTGTCTCTCCCTCTTGTTCTCCCTGTCTCTCTCCCTCTCTCCCTCTTGTTCTCCCTCTTGTTCCTCTCTCTGTCTCTCTCCCTATCTCCCTCTTGTTCTCCCTCTCTCTGTCTCTCTCTCCCTCTTGTTCTCCCTCTCTCTGTCTCTCTCTCCCTCTTTTTCACCCTCTCTCTGTCTCTCTCTCCCTCTTGTTCACCCTCTCTCTATCTCTCTCTCCCACTTGTTCACCCTCTCTCTGTCTCTCTCTCCCTCTTGTTCACCCTCTCTGTCTCTCCCTCTTGTTCTCCCTCTCCCTGTCTCTCTCCCTCTCTCCCTCTCTCCCTCTTTTTATCCCTCTCTCTGTCTTTCTCTCTCTCCCTCTTGTTCTCCCTCTCCCTGTCTCTGTCTCTCCCTCTTGTTCTCCCTGTCTCTGTCTCTCCCTCTTGTTCTCCCTGTCTCTCTCCCTCTCTCCCTCTTGTTCTCCCTGTCTCTCTCCCTCTCTCCCTCTTGTTGTCCCTTTCTCTGTCTCTCTCCCTATCTCCCTCTTGTTCTCCCTCTCTCTGTCTCTCTCTCCCTCTTGTTCTCCCTCTCTCTGTCTCTCTCTCCCTCTTGTTCACCCTCTCTCTGTCTCTCTCTCCCTCTTGTTATCCCTCTCTCTGTCTCTCTCCCTCTCTCCCTCTTGTTATCCCTCTCTCTGTCTTTCTCTCTCCCCCTCTTGTTCTCCCTCTCCCTGTCTTTCTCTCTCTCCCTCTTGTTCTCCCTCTCCCTGTCTCTGTCTCTCCCTCTTGTTCTCCCTCTCCCTGTCTCTGTCTCTCCCTCTTGTTCTCCCTGTCTCTGTCTCTCTCCCTCTCTCCCTCTTGTTCTCCCTCTCTCTGTCTCTCTCCCTCTCTCCCTCTTGTTCTCCCTCTCTCTGTCTCTCCCTCTCTCCCTCTTGTTCTCCCTCTCTCTGTCTCTCTCTCCCTCTTGTTCACCCTCTCTCTGTCTCTCTCTCCCTCTTGTTCACCCTCTCTCTGTCTCTCCCTCTCTCTCCCTCTTGTTCTCCCTCTCTGTCTCTGTCTCTCCCTCTTGTTCTCCCTCTCCCTGTCTCCCTCTCTCCCTCTTGTTATCCCTCTCTCTGTCTTTCTCTCTCTCCCTCTTGTTATCCCTCTCTCTGTCTTTCTCTCTCTCCCTCTTGTTCTCCCTCTATCTGTCTCTCTCCCTCTCTCCCTCTTGTTCTCCTTCTCTCTCTCTGTCTCTCCCCCTCTCCCTCTTGTTCTCCCTCTCTCTGTCTCTCCCTCTCTCCCTCTTGTTCTCCCTGTCTCTGTCTCTCCCTCTTGTTCTCCCTGTCTCTCTCCCTCTCTCCCTCTTGTTCTCCCTCTCTCTGTCTCTCTCTCCCTCTCTCTGTCTCTCTCTCCCTCTTGTTCTCCCTCTCTCTGTCTCTCTCTCCCACTTGTTCACCCTCTCTCTGTCTCTCTCTCCCTCTTGTTCACCCTCTCTGTCTCTCCCTCTTGTTCTCCCTCTCCCTGTCTCTCTCCCTCTCTCCCTCTCTCCCTCTTGTTATCACTCTCTCTGTCTTTCTCTCTCTCCCTCTTGTTCTCCCCCTCCCTGTCTCTGTCTCTCCCTCTTGTTCTCCCTGTCTCTGTCTCTCCCTCTTGTTCTCCCTGTCTCTCTCCCTCTCTCCCTCTTGTTCTCCCTCTCTCTGTCTCTATCTCCCTCTTGTTCTCCCTCTCTCTGTCTCTCTCTCCCTCTTGTTCACCCTCTCTCTGTCTCTCTCTCCCTCTTGTTCACCCTCTCTCTGTCTCTCCCTCTCTCTCCTTCTTGTTCTCCCTCTCTGTCTCTGTCTCTCCCTCTTGTTCTCCATCTCCCTGTCTCCCTCTCTCCCTCTTGTTCTCCCTCTCTCTGTCTCTCTCTCCCTCTTGTTATCCCTCTCTCTGTCTCTCCCTCTCTCCCTATTGTTCTCCCTCTCTCTGTCTCTCTCTCCCTCTTGTTCACCCTCTCTCTGTCTCTCCCTCTCTCTCCTTCTTGTTCTCCCTCTCTGTCTCTGTCTCTCCCTCTTGTTCTCCATCTCCCTGTCTCCCTCTCTCCCTCTTGTTCTCCCTCTCTCTGTCTCTCTCTCCCTCTTGTTATCCCTCTCTCTGTCTCTCTCCCTCTCTCCCTCTTGTTATCCCTCTCTCTGTCTTTCTCTCTCTCCCTCTTGTTCTCCCTCTCCCTGTCTTTCTCTCTCTCCCTCTTGTTCTCCCTCTCACTGTCTCTGTCTCTCCCTCTTGTTCTCCCTGTCTCTGTCTCTCTCCCTCTCTCCCTCTTGTTCTCCCTCTCTCTGTCTCTCCCTCTCTCCCTATTGTTCTCCCTCTCTCTGTCTCTCTCTCCCTCTTGTTCACCCTCTCTCTCCCTCTCTCTCCCTCTTGTTCTCCCTCTCCCTGTCTCCCTCTCTCCCTCTTGTTATCCCTCTCTCTGTCTTTCTCTCTCTCCCTCTTGTTCTCCCTCTCTCTGTCTCTCTCCCTCTCTCCCTCTTGTTCTCCTTCTCTCTCTCTGTCTCTCTCCCTCTTGTTCTCCCTCTCTCTGTCTCTGTCTCTCCCTCTCTTCCTCTTGTTCTCCCTCTCTCTGTCTCTGTCTCTCCCTCTTGTTCTCCCTGTCTCTGTCTTTCTCTCTTGTTCTCCCTGTCTCTCTCCCTCTCTCCCTCTTGTTCTCCCTCTCTCTGTCTCTCTCTCCCTCTTGTTCACCCTCTTGTTCACCCTCTCTCAGTCTCTCCCTCTCTCTCCCTCTTGTTCTCCCTCTCTGTCTCTGTCTTTCCCTCTTGTTCTCCATCTCCCTGTCTCTCTGTCTCTGTCTCTCCCTCTTGTTCTCCCTCTCTCTGTCTCTCTCCCTCTCTCCCTCTTGTTCTCCTTCTCTCTCTCTGTCTCTCCCCCTCTCCCTCTTGGTATCCCTCTCTCTGTCTCTCTCTCTCTCCCTCTTGTTCTCCCTCTCTCTGTCTCTGTCTCTCCCTCTTGTTCTCCTTCTCTGTCTCTGTCTCTCCCTCTCTTCCTCTTGTTCTCCCTCTCTCTGTCTCTGTCTCTCCCTCTTGTTCTCCCTGTCTCTGTCTCTCCCTCTTGTTCTCCCTCTCTCTGTCTCTCTCCATCTCTCCCTCTTGTTCTCCCTCTCTCTGTCTCTGTCTCTCCCTCTCTTCCTCTTGTTCTCACTCTCTCTGTCTCTCTCTCCCTCTTGTTCTCCCTGTCTCTGTCTCTCCCCCTTGTTCTCCCTCTCTCTCTGTTCTCCCTCTCCTCTCTCTCCATCTTCCCTCTTGTTATCCCTCTCTCTGTCTCTCTCTCTCCCTCTTGTTCTCCCTCTTGTTCTCCCTCTCCCTGTCTCTCTCCCTCTCTCCCTCTTGTTCTCCCTCTCTCTGTCTCTCTCCCTCTCTCCCTCTTGTTATCTCTGTCTCTGTCTCTCCCTCTTGTTCTCCCTCTCCCTGTCTCTCTCCCTCTCTCCCTCTTGTTCTCCCTCTCTCTGTCTCTCTCCCTCTCTCCCTCTTGTTCTCCCTCTCTCTGTCTCTCTCCCTCTCTCCCTCTTGTTCTCCCTGTCTCTGTCTCTCTCCCTCTCTCCCTCTTGTTCTCCCTCTCTCTGTCTCTCTCCCTCTCTCCCTCTTGTTCTCCCTCTCTCTGTCTCTCTCCCTCTCTCCCTCTTGTTCTCTCTCTCTCTGTCTCTCTCTCTCTCTCCCTCTTGTTCTCCCTCTCTCTGTCTCTCTCTCCCTCTTGTTCTCCCTCTCTCTGTCTCTCTCTCCCTCTTGTTCACCCTCTCTCTGTCTCTCCCTCTCTCTCCCTCTTGTTCTCCATCTCTGTCTCTGTCTCTCCCTCTTGTTATCCCTCTCTCTGTCTTTCTCTCTCTCCCTCTTGTTCTCCCTGTCTCTGTCTCTCCCTCTTGTTCTCCCTCTCTCTGTCCTTCCCCCTCTCCCTCTTGTTATCCCTCTCTCTGTCTCTCTCTCTCTCCCTCTTGTTATCCCTCTCTCTCTCTCTCTCCCTCTTGTTCTCCCTCTCTCTGTCTCTCCCTCTTGTTCTCCCTCTCTCTGTCTCTCTGTCTCTCTCCCTCTTGTTCTCCTTCTCTCTGTCTCTGTCTCTCCCCCTCTCCCTCTTGTTATCCCTCTCTCTCTCTCTCTCTCCCTCTTGTTCTCCCTGTCTCTGTCTCTCTGTCTCTCCCTCTTGTTCTCCCTCTCTCCCTCTTGTTATCCCTCTCTCTTTCTCTGTCTCTCTCTCTCTCTCCCTCTTTGTCTTCTCTCTCTCTCTTTTGGTTAACATTGCTGGGGGGATTTTCCTGTCCTGGCTTGTGAGCCTTCATGTTCACACTGCTGTTGTAAAGTTCATCACCATCACATCCTCCTACTGTATGAACACTTATTCCTAATGTTGATGAGAATATCCAGACAGCGATAATACGTCATGGCTGATTTAGTGAGTGACATTAATTATATTATATTATCTCTCCATCAGTGTAATTAATAAGGCCTAAATCTCTGAGTGATGTCTCAAACACATTAGTTGCTGAACATTACACGTTGCAGAGCTGTAGATGGACCTTCTTCCCACATGAGCTGAGGAGAGTTACAACAAACACAGCACATGACAAAACAAACTCCAAGCATATATTATTGACAAACATTTGTTTACTTTTCTCCTATCCATCAGAGAAATTTAACTGAATTGGCCCAAGCCCAGTATTAACCTATTATTTTGTAGAGGGTAAAGTGTTTGTCTATTTGGGAGTTCATGTTGAATCATGTGAAAAGTCAATCTGTCCTATGCATGGTCAAAGGGGAATAGTCTGTGAAAACTTAACTCCCCAGAGTCCCTTAAAAAGAACCTCCCCAGTCATCTAAAACATACGTCCCAGTCACCTAAAACATACCTCCCAGTCACCTAAAAAAGACCTCCCAGTCACCTAAAAAAGACCTCCCAGTCACCTAAAAAAGACGTCCCAATCACCTATAAAAGACCTCCCAGTCACCTAAAAAAGACGTCCCAGTCACCTAAAAAAGACGTCCCAGTCACCTAAAAAAGACGTCCCAGTCACCTAAAAAAGACGTCCCAGTCACCTAAAAAAGACCTCCCAGTCACCTAAAAAAGACCTCCCAGTCACCTAAAAAAGACCTCCCAGTCACCTAAAAAAGACCTCCCAGTCACCTAAAAAAGACGTCCCAATCACCTAAAAAAGACGTCCCAGTCACCTAAAAAAGACCTCCCAGTCACCTAAAAAAGACCTCCCAGTCACCTAAAAAAGACGTCCCAATCACCTAAAACATACCTCCCAGTCACCTAAAAAAGACCTCCCAGTCACCTAAAAAAGACCTCCCAGTCACCTAAAAAAGACGTCCCAATCACCTAAAAAAGACCTCCCAGTCACCTAAAAAAGACCTCCCAGTCACCTAAAAAAGACGTCCCAATCACCTAAAAAAGACGTCCCAATCACCTAAAAAAGACCTCCCAGTCACCTAAAAAAGACCTCCCAGTCACCTAAAAAGACCTCCCAGTCACCTAAAAAGACCTCCCAGTCACCTAAAAAGACCTCCCAGTCACCTAAAAAATACCTCCCCAGAGTCCTCTAAAGAAGACCTCCCCAGATTCATCAAAGAAGACCTCCCAGTCACCTAAAAAAGACCTTCCCAGATTCATCTAAAGAAGACCTCCCAGTCACCTAAAGAAGATCTCCCAGTCACCTATAAAAGACCTCCCCAGTCACCTAAAAAAGACCTCCCAGTCACCTAAAGAAGACCTCCCAGTCACCTATAAAAGACCTCCCCAGAGTCACCTAAAAAAGATCTCCCTACAGTCACCTAAAAAGACCTCCCCAGTCATCTAAAAAGACCTCCCCAGAGTCACCTACAAAATACCTCCCAGTCACATAAAAAAGACCTTCCAGTCACCTAAAAAAGACCTCCCAGTCACCTAAAAAATACCTCCCCAGTCATCGAAAAAGACCTCCCCAGAGTCACCTAAAAGGACCTCCCAGTCACCTAAAAAAGACCTCCCCAGAGTCCTCTAAAGACGACCTCCCAGTCACCTAAAAAAGACCTCCCAGTCACCAATAAAAGACCTCCCCAGAGTCACCTAAAAAAGACCTCCACAGAGTCCTCTAAAAAAGACCTCCCAGTCACCTACAAAGACCTCCCCAGAGTCACCTAAAAAAGATCTCCCTAGAGTCACCTAAAAAGACCTCCCCAGTCATCTAAAAAAGACCTCCCCAGAGTCTACTACAAAAGACCTCCCAGTCACCTAAAAAGACCTCCCCAGAGTCCTCTACAAAATAACTCCCAGTCACCTAAAAAAGACCTCTCCAGAGTCATCTAAAGAAGACCTCCCAGTCACCTATAAGAGACCTCCCCAGAGTCACCTAAAAATACCTCCCTAATGTCACCTAAAGAAGACCTCCCAGTCACCTATAAGAGACCTCCCCAGAGTCACATAAAAATACCTCCCTAATGTCACCTAAAGAAGACCTCCCAGTCACCTATAAAAGACCTCCCCAGAGTCACCTAAAGAAGACCTCCCAGTCACCTATAAGAGACCTCCCCAGAGTCACATAAAAATACCTCCCTAATGTCACCTAAAAACACCTCCCCAGTCATCTAAAAAGACCTCCCCAGAGTCACCTAAAAGGACCTCCCAGTCACCTAAAAAAGACCTCCCCAGAGTCCTCTAAAGACGACCTCCCAGTCACCTAAAGAAGACCTCCCAGTCACCTATAAAAGACCTCCCCAGAGTCACCTAAAAAAGACCTCCCCAGAGTCCTCTAAAAAGACCTCCCAGTCACCTACAAAGACCTCCCCAGAGTCATCTAAAGAAGACCTCCCAGTCACCTATAAAAGACCCCCCCAGAGTCACCTAAAAAGACCTCCCCAGAGTCATCTAAAGAAGACCTCCCAGTCACCTATAAAAGACTTCCCCAGAGTCATCTAAAAAAGACCTCCCAGTCACCTATAAAAGACCTCCCCAGAGTCATCTAAAGAAGACCTCCCAGTCACATATAAAAGACCTCCCCAGAGTCACCTAAAAAGACCTCCCCAGAGTCATCTAAAGAAGACCTCCCAGTCACCTAAAAAGACCTCCCCAGAGTCATCTAAAGAAGACCTCCCTAATGTCACCTAAAGAAGACCTCCCAGTCACCTATAAGAGACCTCCCCAGAGTCACCTAAAAATACCTCCCTAATGTCACCTAAAAACACCTCCCCAGTCATCTAAAAAGACCTCCCCAGAGTCACCTAAAAGGACCTCCCAGTCACCTAAAAAACTCCCCAGTGTCCTCTAAAGAAGACCTCCCAGTCACCTATAAAAGACCTCCCCAGAGTCACCTAAAAAATAATTTCCAAATGTCACCTATAAAAGACCTCCCAGTCACCTAAAAAAGACCTCCCCAGAGTCACCTAAAAAAGATCTTCTCAGACTCACCTACAAAATACCCCCCCCAGTCACCTAAAAAAGACCTCCCAGTCACCTATAAAAGACCTCCCCAGAGTCACCTAAAACAGACCTCCCCAGAGTCCTCTAAAAAAGACCCCCCAGTCACCTACAAAGACCTCCCCAGAGTCATCTAAAGAAGACCTCCCAGTCACCTATAAAAGACCTCTCCAGTCACCTAAAAAAGACCTCCCAGTTACCTACAAAGACCTCCCCAGAGTCATCTAAAAAAGACCTCCCAGTCACCTAAAAAAGACCTCCCCAGAGTCACCTAAAAATACCTCCCTAATGTCACCTAAAAAAGACCTCCCCAGCCACCTAAAAAGACCTCCCCAGTCATCTAAAAAGACCTCCCCAGAGTCACCTAAAAGGACCTCCCAGTCACCTAAAAAAAAACTCCACAGAGTCACCTACAAAATACCCCCCCAGTCACCTAAAAAGACCTCCCAGTCACCTAAAAAAGACCTCCCCAGAGTCACCTAAAAATACCTCCCTAATGTCACCTAAAGAAGACCTCCCATTCACCTATAAGAGACTTCCCCAGAGTCACCTAAAAATACCTCCCTAATGTCACCTAAAGAAGACCTCCCATTCACCTAAAAAGACCTCCCCAGAGTCACCTAAAAAAGACCTCCCCAGAGTCACATAAAAGACCTCCCCAGAGTCACCTAAAAAAAGACCTCCCAAGAGTCAATGTTTTGAGAAAGGGTTTCCCTGGGTCCCTAAGGCGTGAGTCTGAGAGAGAGAGTTGACTTTGAGAGACAGAGTATGCAAGGGTGACGGTGAGAGAGAAAAGTTTGTGAAACAGAAGTTTATGAATCAAAATCTGTATGGACCTTCACATAGCTCCCGAGGAGATGTACAGTAGCTGTCGGCACTCTATCCTACTGATCAGCTTCTTTCTGACCTATTTCACAGCAACCGGAATCGCCATCAGCTGCTTGACGCAGCATCCACAGTACTCACTAACATCCTGGGGCAGGCAGATGATCTGAAGGGGAGCTGAGAGAGGGGAAATATTTATCCCGTAGTCTTCACAAGCCAACTATCTTCCATATCAAAGGAATGCACTGCTTTCCCCTGGAACAGGAATGCACTGCTTCCCCCTGAAACCGGAATGCACTGCTTCCCCCCTGGAACAGGAATGCACTGCTTCCCCCTGAAACCGGAATGCACTGCTTCCCCCCTGGAACAGAAATGCACTGCTTCCCCCTGAAACATGAATGCACTGCTTCCCCCTGAAACAGGAATGCACTGCTTCCCCCTGAAACAGGAATGCACTGCTTCCCATGAAACAGGAATGCACTGCTTCCCCCCTGAAACCGGAATGCACTGCTTTCCCCCTGAAACAGGAATGCACTGCTTCCCCCCTGAAACCGGAATGCACTGCTTTCCCCCTGAAACAGGAATGCACTGCTTCCCCCCTGAAACATGAATGCACTGCTTCCCCGCTGAAACAGAAATGCACTGCTTCCCATGAAACAGGAATGCACAGCTTCTCCCCTGAAACAGGAATGCACTGCTTCCCATGAAACAGGAATGCACTGCTTCCCCCTGAAACAGGAATGCACTGCTTCCCCCCTGAAACAGGAATGCACTGCTTCCCCCTGAAACCGGAATGCACTGCTTCCCATGAAACAGGAATGCACTGCTTCTCCCCTGAAACAGGAATGCACTGCTTCCCCGCTGAAACAGAAATGCACTGCTTCTCCCCTGAAACAGGAATGCACTGCTTCCCATGAAACAGGAATGCACTGCTTCCCCCTGAAACATGAATGCACTGCTTCTCCCCTGAAACAGGAATGCACTGCTTCCCCATGAAACAGGAATGCACTGCTTCTCCCCTGAAACAGGAATGCACTGCTTCCCCCTGAAACAGGAATGCACTGCTTCTCCCCTGAAACAGGAATGCACTGCTTCCCCATGAAACATGAATGCACTGCTTCTCCCCTGAAACAGGAATGCACTGCTTCCCCCTGAAACATGAATGCACTGCTTCTCCCCTGAATCAGAAATGCACTGCTTCTCCCCTGAAACAGGAATGCACTGCTTCCCATGAAACAGGAATGCACTGCTTCCCCCTGAAACATGAATGCACTGCTTCTCCCCTGAAACAGGAATGCACTGCTTCCCCCTGAAACATGAATGCACTGCTTCTCCCCTGAAACAGGAATGCACTGCTTCCCCGCTGAAACAGGAATGCACTGCTTCTCCCCTGAAACAGGAATGCACTGCTTCCCCCCTGAAACAGGAATGCACTGCTTCCCCCTGAAACAGGAATTCACTGCTTCCCATGAAACAGGAATGCACTGCCTCCCCGCTGAAACAGAAATGCACTGCTTCCCATGAAATAGGAATGCACTGCTTCTCCTGAAACAGGAATGCAGTGCTTCTCCCCTGAAACAAGAATGCACTGCTTCCCATGAAACAGGAATGCACTGCTTTCCCCCTGAAACAGGAATGCAGTGCTTCTCCCCTGAAACAAGAATGCACTGCTTCCCATGAAACAGGAATGCACTGCTTCCCCCCTGAAACAGGAATGCACTGCTTCCCCCCTGAAACAGAAATGCACTGCTTCCCCCTGAAACAGGAATGCACTGCTTCCCCCCTGAAACAGGAATGCACTGCTTCCCCCTGAAACAGGAATGCACTGCTTCTCCCCTGAAACATGAATGCACTGCTTCCCCCTGAAACAGGAATGCACTGCTTCCCCCCTGAAACATGAATGCACTGCTTCCCCCTGAAACAGGAATGCACTGCTTCCCCCCTGAAACAGGAATGCACTGCTTCCCCCTGAAACAGGAATGCACTGCTTCCCCCCTGAAACAGGAATGCACTGCTTCCCCCCTGAAACATAAATGCACTGCTTCCCCCTGAAACAGGAATGCACTGCTTCCCCCCTGAAACAGGAATGCACTGCTTCCCCCCTGAAACAGGAATGCACTGCTTCTCCCCTGAAACATGAATGCACTGCTTCCCCCCTGAAACCGGAATGCACTGCTTCCCACTGAAACAGGAATGCACTGCTTCCCATGAAACAGGAATGCACTGCTTTCCCCTGAAACCGGAATTCACTGCTTCCCATGAAACATGAATGCACTGCTTTCCCCTGAAACAGGAATGCACTGCTTCCCCCTGAAACCGGAATGCACTGCTTCCCCATGAAACATGAATGCACTGCTTCCCCCTGAAACAGGAATTCACTGCTTCCCATGAAACAGGAATTCACTGCTTCCCATGAAACAGGAATGCACTGCTTCCCCCCTGAAACAGGAATTCACTGCTTCCCCCTGAAACATGAATGCACTGCTTCCCCCTGAAACAGAAATGCACTGCTTCCCCCCTGAAACAGGAATGCACTGCTTCCCCCCTGAAACATGAATGCACTGCTTCCCCCTGAAACAGAAATGCACTGCTTTCCCCCTGAAACAGGAATGCACTGCTTCCCCCTGAAACAGGAATTCACTGCTTCCCATGAAACAGGAATTCACTGCTTCCCATGAAACAGGAATGCACTGCTTCCCCCCTGAAACAGGAATTCACTGCTTCCCCCTGAAACATGAATGCACTGCTTCCCCCTGAAACAGAAATGCACTGCTTCCCCCCTGAAACAGGAATGCACTGCTTCCCCCCTGAAACAGAAATGCACTGCTTCCCCCCTGAAACAGGAATGCACTGCTTCCCCCTGAAACAGAAATGCACTGCTTCTCCCCTGAAACATGAATGCACTGCTTCCCCCCTGAAACAGGAATGCACTGCTTCCCCCTGAAACAGGAATGCACTGCTTCTCCCCTGAAACATGAATGCACTGCTTCCCCCTGAAACAGAAATGCACTGCTTCCCCCTGAAACAGGAATGCACTGCTTCCCCCTGAAACATGAATGCACTGCTTCCCCCTGAAACAGGAATGCACTGCTTCCCCCTGAAACAGGAATGCACTGCTTCCCCCTGAAACATGAATGCACTGCTTCCCCCTGAAACAGGAATGCACTGCTTCCCCATGAAACAGGAATGCACTGCTTCCCCCCTGAAACATGAATGCACTGCTTCCCCCTGAAGCAAGAATTCACATACAGTAGTACAAACAGTCTAGTACAGTATAGTACAGTATAGTATAATATAGTATAGTACAGTACAGTGTATTTCAGCACAGTACAGTCTAGTACAGTCTAGTACAATACAGTACAGTCTAACACAGTACAGTATAGTACAGACTAAAAATGTTTAGTACAGCACAGTACAGTACAGTATAGTCTAGTACAGTCTAGTACTGTACAGTCTAATACTGTACATTAGAGTTCAGTCTAGTACAGTCTAGTAGTACAGTATAGTCTAATAAAGTATAGTACAGGCTAGTTTAGCACAGTAAATTCCAATACAGTTTAGTACATTGCAGTCTAATAATCTAGTAGACTAGTACAGAACAGTCTAAAAGGTCTGGAATTCGAGTAAAGTGTACTCTAATAAAGTCTAGTACAATCTAGTACAGTACATTCTAGGACAGGCTAGTAGTCTAGTACAGTACAGTCTAATAAAGTATAGTACAGTACAGTCTAGTACAATACAGTAGAGTCTAGTCTAGTACAGTCTAGTACAATGCAGTACAGTTTAGTACAGTACAGTCTAGTAGTCCAGTACAGTACAGTCTAATAAAGTGTAGTACAATACAGTACACTCTAGTACAGTACAGTCTAGTACAGTACAGTCTAGTACAATACAGTACACTCTAGTACAGTACAGTCTAGTCTAGTACAGTTTAGTACAATACAGTACAGTCTAGTACAGTACAGTACAGTCTAGTACAATACAGTACAGTCTAGCACAGTACAGTCTAGTACAGTACAGTCTAGTACAATACAGTACAGTCTAGTCTAGTACAGTCTAGTACAATACAGTACAGTCTAGTCTAGTACAGTCTAGTACAGTATTGTCTAGTACAATACAGTACAGTCTAGTCTAGTACAGTCTCGTACAATACAGTACAGTTTAGTACAATACAGTCTAGTACAGGGACCAGGCTATTACAACTCCTAGTACAGGGACCAGGCTACTACCACTACTAGTACATGGACCAGGCTACTACAACTCCTAGTACAGGGACCAGGCTATTACAACTCCTAGTACAGGGACCAGGCTACTACCACTACTAGTACATGGACCAGGCTACTACAACTCCTAGTACAGGGACCAGGCTATTACAACTCCTAGTACAGGGACCAGGCTACTACCACTACTAGTACATGGACCAGGCTACTACAACTTCTAGTACAGGGACCAGGCTACTACAACTCCTAGTACAGGGACCAGGCTACTACAACTTCTAGTACAGGGACCAGGCTGCTACCACTCCTAGTACAGGGACCAGGCTACTACAACTTCTAGTACAGGGACCAGGCTACTACAACTTCTAGTACAGGGACCAGGCTACTACCACTCCTAGTACAGGGACCAGGCTACTACCACTCCTAGTACAGGGACCAGGCTATTACAACTCCTAGTACAGGGACCAGGCTACTACCACTCCTAGTACAGGGACCAGGCTACTACCACTCCTAGTACAGGGACCAGGCTATTACAACTCCTAGTACAGGGACCAGGCTACTACCACTCCTAGTACAGGGACCAGGCTATTACAACTCCTAGTACAGGGACCAGGCTACTACCACTCCTAGTACAGGGACCAGGCTACTACCACTCCTAGTACAGGGACCAGGCTACTACCACTACTAGTACAGGGACCAGGCTATTACAACTCCTAGTACAGGGACCAGGCTACTACCACTCCTAGTACAGGGACCAGGCTACTACCACTCCTAGTACAGGGACCAGGCTACTACAACTCCTAGTACAGGGATCAGGCTACTACAACTCCTGGTACAGAAACCAGGCTACTACCCCTCCTAGTATAGGGACCAGGCTACTACAACTCCTAGTACAGGGACCAGGCTACTACCACTCCTAGTACAGGGACCAGGCTACTACCACTCCTAGTACAGGGACCAGGCTACTACCACTCCTAGTACAGGGACCAGGCTACTACCACTCCTAGTACAGGGACCAGGCTACTACCACTCCTTTTACAGGGACCAGGCTACTACCACTCCTAGTACAGGGACCAGGCTACTACAACTTCTAGTACAGGGACCAGGCTACTACCACTACTAGTACAGGGACCAGGCTACTACCACTCCTAGTACAGGGACCAGGCTACTACCACTCCTAGTACAGGGACCAGGTTACTACCACTCCTAGTACAGGGACCAGGCTACTACCACTCCTAGTACAGGGACCAGGCTACTACCACTACTAGTACATGGACCAGGCTACTACCACTCCTAGTACAGGGACCAGGCTAGGGACCAGGCTACTACCATTACAGGGACTAGTTCACAGGCACCAGGCTACTACAACTCCTAGTACTTAGGTTCAGGGACCAGGCTACTACTACTCTCCTACCACTCCTGTATAGGGACCAGGCTACTACAACTTCTAGTACAGGGACCAGGCTACTACAACTTCTAGTACAGGGACCAGGCTACTACCACTACTAGTACAGGGACCAGGCTACTACCACTCCTAGTACAGGGACCAGGCTATTACAACTCCTAGTACAGGGACCAGGCTACTACCACTCCTAGTACAGGGACCAGGCTACTACCACTCTAGTACAGGGACCAGGCTACTACAACTCCTAGTACAGGGACCAGGCTACTACCACTCCTAGTACAGGGACCAGGCTACAACTACAGGGACAGGCTACTCCTAGTACAGGGACCAGGGGACTACTACCACTACTAGTACAGGGACCAGGCTACTACCACTCCTAGTACAGGGACCAGGCTACTACCACTCCTAGTACAGGGATCAGTACTACCACTCCTAGTACAGGGACCAGGCTACTACAACTCCTAGTACAGGGACCAGGCTACTACCACTCCTGGTACAGGGACCAGGCTAGTACAGGGACCAGGCTACTACCACTCCTAGTACAGGGACCAGGCTACTACCACTACTAGTACATGGACCAGGCTACTACCACTCCTAGTACAGGGACCAGGCTACTACAACTCCCAGTACAGGGACCAGGCTACTACAACTCCTATTACAGGGACCAGGCTACTACCACTACTTGTTCAGGGACCAGGCAACTACCACTCCTCGTATAGGGACCAGGCTACTACAACTCCTATTACAGGGACCAGGCTACTACCACTACTTGTTCAGGGACCAGGCTACTACTACTACTAGTACAGGGACCAGGCTACTACCACTACTAGTACAGGGACCAGGTTACTACCACAGGGACCAGGCTACTACCACTACTTGTTCAGGGACCAGGCAACTACCACTCCTCGTATAGGGACCAGGCTACTACAACTCCTATTACAGGGACCAGGCTACTACCACTACTTGTTCAGGGACCAGGCTACTACTACTCCTAGTACAGGGACCGGGATACTACCACTCCTGGTACAGAAACCAGGCTACTACCACTCCTGGTACAGGGGACCAGGTACTTTATATGATAACCTGCAGCAAAACAGTTTTTTGGACGCAGAGTGAGTAGGTTCATGTTTCTTTGGCTGTTGGCTACAAAAACAGTGAGCAGTATTGCTGATGTGAGTTTACACAGCAAGACCAGCTCCTACCAGAGAAGAAGCATCTGACTGACTTGGGGGTTGAGGAAAGAAGAAGCTGTGTTTCCAGGAGGGTTGCTCCCTCTCCAGATGACTGGGGAGGGAGGTGATGTAGTGCTGACACCAACTGGGAGGTAAAGAGCTTATCTGCCGGGGAGCAGGCTGGACCCAGGAGATTGCAGCATAAGTGCCTCCATGGTATCCCTGGGCTTTGTCACAGGTGGAAATCAATGATTTATTCTAGCCAAGCTGGTCTGCTTGGAGTAAAACACTTGACTTTAGAGTTGCTCTTTAAGTGCCAAGATTTCTCAAGAAAGTGTTATATTTTGGTTCAAATCTGAAATGTATGAGATGCAGTATGACAATTGGGGATTTACACAAGATAGCTAAGTATCTCAGGGGTGCAGTGCACTGTAGAGAAGTCTTTGCAGGAATACATTAGCTGGAACTAACTATTTTGTTTTTGGTAGGATACTTTTTAATGGGTGCCATCTGCTTACATGGATACAAAGCATGCAAATAGCAGTCATTCCTCAAATAATGCTATTGTGTTCTAGCTATTAAATTATATTTAACCTTCGGATAACCTTTGGGGCACAGACTCCCTCTCTCTCTTACTGTGTTCCAACTCTGTCTACTTGCCCAGGGTCATGGAATCTCTCATTGATTTTATGGAATTACCCCCTCAGAGTGTTTCTCAGATGAATATTCATGTTCCTGCTACACTCACAACATCACGCTGTGCCACAGAATTAAATTGCCAATCAGTGTTGCGAGAAGACGACCAATTTTCTTGGAGACTATGGCAATACATATAGGCGTCCTGCACAGAAAGCCTATCATCTGCTGTTCCAGCTGAGCCCCCTCCAGAAAAAGCCCCCTCACTGCCCGAATATTGGCGTGCATAAAGAGAGAGGCTGTGTACAGCAGCCATGATGGAGTATAGGATGCTCTCCGTGCAGTGTAATGATGAGGGTTTCTATGGAACAATTTAAAGACAGCAGCTGGGTTTCGATCCAATTGGTGACAGATTTTAATGCGAAAATTCTAGAATCAGCATAAATAAAAATATGCACATTTTCCCTTCAGTGATACACCACAGTGCATTCAGGAAAGTATTCAAACCTTTTGCCTTTTACCATATTTTGTTACATTACAGCCTGATTGTTATTTTTTATTTTTTGTCAATTATTTTTTTTACCCCTTTTTCTCCCCAATTTTGTGATATCTAAATGCGATCCAATTACGATCTTGTCTCCTCGCTGTAACTCCCCAACCGGCTCGGGAGATGCGAAGGTTGAGTCATTCTTCCTCTGAAACATGACCCGCTAAGCCGCGCTTCTTAACACTCACTCGCTTAACGCGGAAGCCAGCCGCACCACTGTGCGCCGCCCTATGGGACTCCCGGGCACGGCCGGTTGTGACACAGCCTGGGATAGAACCCCAGTCTGTAGTGATGTTGCAACACTGCATCTGCAGCCTCTCGGGAGGTCCGTTACAGCCTTATTCTAAAATGTATTAAATTGTTTTTTTTCCCCCTCAATAATCTACACACAATAACGAAATAATGACAAAGCAAAAACAGTTTATTTTGGACTTTTTGCAAATTTATAAAAATCAGCTACTGAAATACATTTTAACATACAATTGAAGTCGGAAGTTTACATACACATAGGTTGAAGTCATTAAAACTTGTTTTTCAACCACT
The DNA here is from genome assembly GCF_036934945.1 of Oncorhynchus masou masou. Lineage (NCBI taxonomy): Eukaryota > Metazoa > Chordata > Actinopteri > Salmoniformes > Salmonidae > Oncorhynchus > Oncorhynchus masou. Next base: position 89,537,404 of record NC_088223.1, on the reverse strand, counting down.
CCACAAATTTCTTGTGAACAAACTATAGTTTTAGCAAGTTGGTTAGGGCATCTACTTTGTGCATGACACACGTAATTTTTCCAACAATTGTTTACAGACAGATTATTTCACTGTCTCACAATTCCATTGGGTCAGAAGTTTACATACACTAAGTTGACTGTGCCTTTAGTTGACTGTGCCTTTAAGTGAAAATGTCCACATTGGGCCCAATTAGCCATTTTCCCTCCCAGGTGTCATGTGACTCGTTAGTGTTATAAGGTCTCAGGTGTGAATGGGGAGCAGGTGTGTTAAATTTGGTGTCATCGCTCTCACACTCCCTCATACTGACTGGTCACTAGAAGTCCAACATGGCACCTCATGGCAAAGAACGCGCTGAGGATCTAAAAAAAAGAATTGTTGCTCTACATAAAGATGGCCTGGGCTATAAGAAGATTGCCAAGACCCTGAAACTGAGCTGCAGCACGGTGGCCAAGACCATACAGCGGTTTAACTGGACAGGTTCCACTCAGAACAGGCCTGGTCGACCAAAGAAGTTGAGTGCACGTGCTCAGCGTCATATCCAGAGGTTGTCTTTGGGAAAGAGACGTATGAGTGCTGCCAGCATTGCTGCAGAGGTTGAAGGGGTGGGGGGGTGGGGGGGGGGTCAGCCTGTCAGTGCTCAGACCATACACCGTACACTGCATCAAATTGGTCTGTATGGCTGTCGTCCCAGAAGGAAGCCTCTTCTAAAGATGATGCACAAGAAAGCCCGCAAACAGTTTGCTGAAGACAAGCAGACTAAGGACATGGATTACTGGAACCATGTCCTGTGGTCTGATGAGACCAAGATAAACTTACTTGGTTCAGATGGTGTCAAGCGTGTGTGGTGGCAACCAGGTGAGGAGTACAAAGACAAGTGTGTCTTGCTTACAGTCAAGCAGGGTGGTGGGAGTGTCATGGTCTGGGGCTGCATGAGTGCTGCTGGCACTGGGGAGCTACAGTTCTTTGAGGGAACCATGAATGCCAACATGTACTGTGACATACTGAAGCAGAGCATGATCCCCTCCCATCGGAGACTGGGCCGTAGGGCAGTATTCCAACATGATAACGACCCCAAATACACCTCCAAGACGACCACTGCCTTGCTAAAGAAGCTGAGGGTAAAGGTGATGGACTGGCCAAGCATGTCTCCAGACCTAAACCCTATTGAGCATCTGTGGGGCATCCTCAAACGGAAGGTGGAGGGGTGCAAGGTGTCTAACATCTACCAGCTCCGTGATGTCGTCATGGAGGAGTGGAAGAGGACTCCAGTGGCAACCTGTGAAGCTCTGGTGAACTCCATGCCCAAGAGGGTAAGGCAGTGCTGGAAAATCATGGTGGCCACACAAAATATTGACACTTTGGGCGCAATTTGGACATTTTCACTTAGGGGTGTGCTCACTTTTGTTGCCAGCGGTTTAGACATTAATGGCTGGGTGTTGAGTTATTTTGAGGGGACAGCAAATTTACACTGTTATACAAGCTGTACACTCACTACTTTATATTGTAGTAAAGTGTCATTTCTTCAGTGTCACATGAAAAGATATACTCAAATATTTACAAAAATGTGAGGGGTGTACTCACTTTTGTGATATACTATATATACAAATGTGTGTACACCCCTTCAAATTAGTGGATTCGGTGATTTCAGCCACACCCGTTGCTGACAGGTCTATAAAATTGAGCACACCGCCATGCAATCTCCATAGACAAACATCGCCCGTAGAATGGCCTTACTGAAGAGCTCGGAAACTTTCAAGATGGCGCTGTCATAGGATGCCACCTCTCCAACAAGTCAGTTCATCACTTTTCTGCCCAGCTAGAGCTGCCCAGGTCAACTCTAAGTGCTGATATTGTGAAGTTGACATGTCTAGGAGCAATAACAGCTCAGCCAAGAAGTGGTAGGCCACACAAGCTCACAGAATGGGACAGCCAAGTGCTGAAGCACGTAGTGTGTAAAAATCGTCTGTCCTCGGTTGCAACACTCACTACAGAGTTCCAAATGCCCCTGGAAGCAACGTCAGCACTTTGGGAGCTTCAGGAACTGGGTTTCCATGGTCGAGCAGCCGCACACAAGTCTAAGATCACAATGCGCAATAGCAAGCATTGGCTGGAGTGGTGTAAAGCTAGCCGCCATTGGACTGCAGTGGAAACGCATTCTCTGGAGTGATGAATCACTCTTCACCATCTGCAGTTCGAGGGACAAATCTGGGTTTGGTGGATTCCAGGAGAACGCTACCTGCCCCAATGCATGGAGGTTGATGGAGGAGGAATGATGGTCTGGGGTTGTATTTCATGGTTTGGTCTAGTCCCCAGTGAAGGGAAATCTTAATGCTACAGCATACAATGACATTCTAGACAATTCTGTGCTTGCAACTTTGTGGCAACAGTTTGGGCAAGGCCCTTTCATGTTTCAGCACGACAATGCCCCCCGTGCACAAAGCGAGGTCCATACAGAAATGGTTTGTCGAGATCGGTGTAGAAGAACTTGACTGGCCTGCACAGAGCCCTGACTTCAACCTCATCTAACACCTTTGGGATGAATTGGGAAACCTGACTGCGTGCCAGGCTTAATCGGCCAACATCAGTGCCTGACGTCACTAATGCTTTTGTGGCTGAATGGAAGCAATACTTTTGGTCATGTGGTGTATGCTTCCACAAAACGGACTTGTTGCAGATGAAAACATCTGCGTGATGACGTCGTGCACACAAAACAATACTTTTTCCGTTTAAGTTTTCAAGGACTGAAAAAAAATCTAAAGGTCAACTCTACCAATAGTTTTGTCACAAAAAACGTTAAATATCTAAATGTGCCTCCTCTGGTCTTGCACCTGCACTCTAGCCAACAGCTCACAGATTCTGTGAGGGTAGTCTGTGAGGGTAGTCTGTGAGGGTAGGCTGTGAGGGCTGGCTGTGAGGGTAGGCTCTGTGGGTTGTCCGGTCTACATGAGGAGATAATTTGTATTTTTCAAACGGCAGTCAAGCATCGATCATCATGTCACCAGAAAAAGACCCTCAATATTTATTGCATCAAGCTCATCTCTGTGCACTTTCACCACGCTGTGAAGTTCATCATTTATTTAATCTGGAGCCTAATAAACTGCATGGTTTTCTAAGTCATAGTGAGAGGACCATACACCATACCTCATACACCATACCTCATACACCATACCTCATACATCATACACCCTACATCATACACCCTATATCATACATCATACACCATACACTATACATCATATATCACACACCCAAATTATACATCATATATCATACACCATACACCCTACATCATACACCATACACCCAACACCATACACCCTACATTATACATCATATATCATACACCCTACATTATACATCATACATCATACACTATACATCATACACTCTACACATACATCATACACCATACATTATATACATTATACACCATACACTCTACATCATACACCATACACCCTACACCATACAATCATACACCATACATCATACACCATACAATCATACACCATACAACATACACCCTACATCATACACCCAACACCATACACCATACATCATACACCATACATTATACATCATACACTCTACACCCTACATCATACACCATACATCATACACCATACACCATACAATCATACACCATACACCATACACCCTACATCAAACACCATACAACACCCTACACCATACAATCATACACCATACATCATACACTATACATCATACACTATACATCATACACCCTACACCATACACCATACAAGCATACACCATACACCATACAATCATACACCATACAACATACACCCTACATCATACACCCAACACCATACATCATACACCATACACCATACAATCATACACCATACACCATACATCGCTTGATTTAGATATGATGATTATTATATCAAGAATATAATGGCGTTTCCATCGCTATTTCCCCGCATAATATATTTAACCCACAAAAAAATATCCCACCATGTGGAACAAGCAAATGTGTCTGTTGAGATCTAGAAAAGCACACTGAAATGTCCTGTTTCCATCACAGCTTCTCTGATTTTTTTTTTTTTTAAATCAATACATCATGACTTGGGAACGTGGTTAGTGATAGAGGAGCAGTTGTCCGCCTGCCATCAATACCTGTTAAGAGGAAAGACATGTAGAGATAGAAGGAGAGGGTGATCGCTGGCACGGCACACATCATGGAAACCACGCTTTTAAATTCATTTCCTCTGCGGAACCACGACAACCACCCACGACTCCTATATAATTCTAAAGGGTGCCTGCTATTTATATTGGGGATTTTGAAAAGATTGAGGAAACAAGTTATTTGCAGGAATGTGGCGATGCCGGAAACGAGTGTGTGTGTGTGAATCACTTCAGAAATTAACCCTTAATGGTGTGTCAACAGAGACGGTCTCCTAACCCAGGGGGAAAGCTCCTCTCCAGTCTGTCCTAATTGAACCCCTGGTCAAGAGATTGTGATGCCCACTGAGTTGCTGATTTTTGCTATACTGCTGAGTGAAAGTGCAAGGTGTCAAAATGTCAGTATCCATCCTTGTGACAAATGTGACACAGTGGAGGGAGGTAACAGCCAAAAAAAAAAAAAAAAACCCTCCCGTGACCCAAGGTCTCTCTTGACAACTCCAGTTCTCTCCTCAGAAAGAAACAATCTATCAATAAGACCACCCCTGTCATTGTTGTCAAACGAAGGTTAAATGGAATAATGACTCCAGAAGTGATCATGAGTAGAATATCTAAAGGGTATGTGTAAATGTCTGTTCTCTAATGGCTGATCCAATGGCTGTTCTCTACAGGATATGTGTACATTTCTGTTCTTTAAAGGGTATGTGTAAATGTCTGTTCTCTAAAGGCTGATTCAATTGCTGTGATTGTAAGGGCATCATCATCATGTAATGGATGACTTGAATTCCAGCTAGACATCAGTGAGGATGACACTTTTCCGTGTGCTGCTGTAACTGTCGGCCCGCCCAAGGCTGTGATCTACTAACTGGGTTGATTAGGATGTCCTGCTCTCACTAATTAAACATTAACGACATGAGAGGAGTTGGGTTCCAACTGGCTGGATGGATGCATATTCATTAAAATGATGAAGGTGACCCATTCAGATCCACATGCTGACCTCTGGGACTGTATTGGCTGCTGGAACCACTGGGAAGAGTGCTTCATGCTTGTTTGGGATTTGAGGTTTTAGTGAAGAAACCTTCTTGATGACAGGCTTTGGCACAACGCTATCAATAAATTCATCAACAAATCAATCAATCAATCCATTTATCAAGAAATCAATATACATGATTACATAGAAAAACTGTCACCTCCCACTCTCATTTTTGTCTTCTCTTTTATTTTCTCAGCATGAGGTTTGTCATGGCAACCTGGTCTCAAGGCAATTCGTAGGATTTGGTATGTACATATTCCTCCAATCAGTATGATATTTTCTTTGGGACTGGGGGGGGCAGTATTGAGTAGCTTGTATGAATAAGGTGCCCAGAGTAAACTGCCTGCTACTCAGTCCCAGTTGCTAATATATGCATACCATTAGTAGATTTGGAATCTTCATTAACCTGACCATGAATCTTCAGAACCTTGTTTGAGGCTTCTTCTGTAAAGGAGGGGCTCATAAGGGCTCTTTGAGTCAATGCTCTGGCAGAGTGCCACAAGCTCGTGACTCTCGTTCACGTGAGAGTTAGCTCGCGTTCAATTGCTTTTCTACAGACAAAGGAATTCTCCGGTTGGAACATTACTGAAGATTTATGTTAAAAACATCCTAAAGATTGATTCTATACATCGTTTGACATGTTTCTACAGACTGTAACGGAACTTTTTGACATTTTTGTCTGCTCCTAGTGAACGCGCTTCGTGAGTTTGGATTTGTTTACAAAACGCACTAACAAAAGTAGCAATTTGGACATAAATGATGGACATTATCGAACAAAACAAACATTTATTTTGGAACTGGGATTCCTGGGAGTGCATTCTGATGAAGATCATCAAGGGTAAGTGAATATTTATAATGTTTCTTCTGACTAATGTTGACTGCACAATATGGCAGATATCTTTATGGCTTGTTTGGTCTCTGAGCGCCGTACTCAGATTATTGCATGGTTTGCTTTTTCCGTAAAGCTTTTTTGAAATCTGACACAGCGGTTGCATTAAGGAGAAGTGTATCTAAAGTTCCATGCATAACACTTGTATTTTCATCAACATTTATTATGAGAATTTCTGTAAATTGATGTGGCTCTCTGCAAAATCACCGGATGTTTTTGGAACTACTGAACAACATGCCAATGTATACTGAGATGTTTTGATATAAATATGAACTTTATCAAACAAAACATACATGTATTGTGTAACATGAAGTCCTATGAGTGTCATCTGATGAAGATCATCGAAGGGTAGTGATTAATTCTATCTCTATTTCTGATTTTTGTGAGTCCTCTCTTTGGCTGGAAAAATGGCTGTGTTTTTCTGTGACTTGGCTCTGACCTAACATAATCGTTTGTGGTGCTTTCGCCGTAAAGCCTATTTGAAATCGGACACTGTGGTGGGATTAACAAGAAGTGTATCTTTAAAAGGGTGTGAAATACTTCTATGTTTGAGAAATTTTAATTGAGGGATTTCTGTTGTTTTGAATTTGGCGCCCTGCACTTTCACTGGCGGTTGTCATTTCGATCCTGTTAGCGGGATTTCAGCCCTAAGAAGATATATAACTTTACATTAGGTTACATTATAAATGGAATAGCGGTCGTACAATATCATAATACGAATTAGAGGACGTATAGTATCATACGTCTTACCGGGATATAAAATATCCAACGAAATAGAGGGCGTATAGTATCATACCTCTAACCCGGTCGTACAATATCACATGAATTACAGGACATATAGTATTATACGTATATCTCTGAGACCAGGATGTTTGTTGTGTTGTAACAGCAAAGGAGAGTTAGTGGGATAATTTACACCGGTGGTTAGGAGAACTGTTGTTCTGCCCCTGAACAGGCAGTTAACCCACTGTTCCTAGGCCGTCATTGAAAATAAGAATTTGTTCTTAACTGACTTGCCTAGTTAAATAAAGGTAAATAATTAAATAAATAAAAAACTAACGGCAAATTTTTGGATAATTTACATAGCAGGTTAGGTGAAATGGGTTAAGGTTGGAATTAGGGTTAATGGAAGGGTTAGCTAAAATTCTACAGTTGTCCAGGCAACCTTTGAAATGCTATACAGTCACACTATCTACACATACATCCTCCCGACCAACATCCCTACTGTCATTTCTGTCTAAAATAAGTAGGCCATTAGTACATATCATACGTCTTGGAGGTGCTCAGAAATATGTACAGGCTCCTTTCTGTGTTTGCAAACATTGCGGCACGAGGACGATGTGCGCAATTTTGGTTGCGAAACACGGGGGTGTTCTCGTAGACCTCCAGCAGAAAAAGCCTCAATTTACATGTTGCTTATGAGTGCACTTCACACTAGTTTTTGATTTTAAGGCTCGTATGAATGTCCTACTTAATATAATGTTTGTGTCAACATCGCAAATCAGCTACATTATACTTTAAAAACACTTCAACTTCAACCAGTAAAATGGCTCTTTGGCCAGATTTTCTTCCAGCCTACCGTAGGTTAATGGCTGTTAGCATTTTAGCTAACAACTGCTGCATCCAAAATAAGTATTTTGCAAACATCACAACCAAATGTATTCTTAGCGATTTGTTCAAGCAATAATAAAATGATGTCAGAAGGTGAATTCACCAATTTGTAAGTCGCTCTGGATAAGAGCGTCTGCTAAATGACTTAAATGTAAATGTAAATGTAATAAAAAACATTGTAAGAGAATCCCAACCAGTTGTTTTGTTTAGAAGTAATAAATGGTTATTTATTTAACCAGGCAAATCCTCTTCTGTATCGGTGTCCCTTCCACGGGACGGTTGAGCTAAAGTAGGCTAATGCGATTAGCATGAGGTTGTAAGTAACAAGACCATTTCCCAGGACATAGACATACTGTATCTGATATAAATTCTTCTGATTCTTAAATTCTTGTTAATCTAACTGCACTCTCCAGTTTACAGTAGCTATTACAGTGAAATAATACCATGCTATTGTTTGAGGAGAGTGCACAATTTTGAACACAAAAAGTTATTAATTAACAAATTAGACACATTTGGGCAGTCTTGATACAACATTTTGAACAGATATGCAATGGTTAATTGGATCAGTCTAAAACTTTGCACATACACTGGGCTATACCCGGGCTGCAATAATACATTATGTCCTTTCTCTTACATTTCAAAGATGATGGTACAACAAAAATACAAAAGAACGGTTGTTTTTTTTCTTTATATTATCTTTTACCAGATCTACTGTATTATATTCTCCTACATTCCTTTCACATTTCCACAAACTTCAAAGTGTTTCCTTTCAAATGGTATCAATAATATGCATATCCTTGCTTCAGGTCATGAGCTACAGGCAGTTAGATTTTGGTATGTCATTTTAGGCTAAAATTGAAAAAATGGGAGAGGATCAAATTCTTATTTACAATGGCAGCCTACCCCAGTCAAACCCTTCCCTAACCACACTGTACCAATTGTGCACCACCCTATGAGACTCCTGATCACAGCTGGTTGTTATACTGCCCGGGATCAGACCAAGGATTGAGCTAGGGTCTGTGGTGACGCCTCTAGCACTGAGACACAGTGCCTTAGACCGCTGCGCCACTCGGGAGTATTAAATCTAGGTTATGTTGAATGGGCACAGATGGCGATGGCTTTCTTTCTGCATCCATGTGTGATGTCAGTGTGTCATGTACAGAAAAGGGGTCTATACTATCCAGACTTCATTTTGTATTGGAGATGTTTAATATGTGTCTGGAAGGAGAGTTTACAGTCTAGCCAGACACCTAGGTATTTGTAGTTGTCCACATATTCTAAGTCAGAACCGTCCAGAGTAGTGATGCTAGTCGGGTGGGTGTGTGCGGGCAGTGATCGGTTGAAGAGCATGCATTTAGTTTTATTAGCGTTTAAGAGCAGTTAGAGGCCACAGAAAGAGTGTCGTAACCTAACCTGAACATTTACATTAACCTGACCATTTACATTAACCTGACCATTTACATTAACCTGACCATGTGCATTAACCTGACCATGTGCATTAACCTGACCGTGTGCATTAACCTGACCGTGTGCATTAACCTGACCGTGTGCATTAACCTGACCATGTGCATTAACCTGACCATGTGCATTAACCTGACCATGTGCATTAACCTGACCATGTGCATTAACCTGACCGTGTGCATTAACCTGACCGTGTGCATTAACCTGACCGTGTGCATTAACCTGTGCATTAACCACCATGTGTGCATTAACCTGACCATGTGCATTAACCTGACCATGTGTGCATTAACCTGACCATGTGCGTTAACCTGACCATTAACCTGACCGTGTGCATTAACCTGACCATGTGCATTAACCTGACCATTTGCGTTAACCTGACCATGTACATTAACCTGACCATGTACGTTAACCTGACCATGTGCATTAACCTGTGGGTTGGGACTTACGTAAGGTATTAATTTACAGGTCAGCTCAGCGATGTCCTTTGAAGGTACAGAGCTTGTACATACCGAGATGGACTGGGTAAGACTATGTTTGAGAGGCCTCTCCTGTCTGTCACCTACTTCATAATATGAAATTACATTTTACTTATAAAAGGTGCTCCCTGTCTCATGTCACCTAAAGTCATGTAGCTGACAATGAAGGAATCAAATCCAAGTTATACCTATACACTTCCCTTCATGTGTTTCATGTTCATTCGTGATAAGAATATTCTACAAGTCTTTGCTCCTATACCCATAGAATAATCATTCAGGAGTCACAGTAGATAGTAAACCAAATAGATTCATTTGAGAGTGGTTGAGGTAAGTTAATTCATATTGGGTTGGGTTTATATCTGTCCCTGGTGGCTTATGAGGTCAATTACCAGAACCCAGTAGCGCCTAACATGGAAATCATAGAACAAGAGAAAGGGGGGCCAAAAGGTCTCTGTAATGTAGAGTGATGCAGAGAAAGGGGAGCCAAAAGGTGTATGTAATGTAGAGTGATGCAGAGAAAGAGGAGCCAAAAGGTATCTTTAATTTAGAGTGATGCAGAGAAAGGGGAGCCAAAAGGTCTCTGTAATGTAGAGTGATGCAGAGAAAGGGAAGCCAAAAGGTCTTTGTAATGTAGAGTGATGCAGAGAAAGGGAAGCCAAAAGGTCTTTGTAATGTAGAGTGATGCAGAGAAAGGGAAGCCAAAAGGTATCTGTAATGTAGAGTAATGCAGAGAAAGGGAAGCCAAAAGGTCTCTGTAATTTAGAGTGATGCAGAGAAAGGGGAGCCAAAAGGTCTCTGTAATGTAGAGTGAAGCAGAGAAAGGGGAGCCAAAAGGTGTATGTAATGTAGAGTGATGCAGAGAAAGGGAAGCCAAAAGGTCTCTGTAATGTAGAGTGAAGCAGAGAAAAGGAAGCCAAAAGGTCTCTGTAATTTACATTTACATTTAAGTCATGTAGAGTGAAGCAGAGAAAGGGGAGCCAAAAGGTGTATGTAATGTAGAGTGATGCAGAGAAAGGGAAGCCAAAATGTCTCTGTAATGTAGAGTGAAGCAGAGAAAAGGAAGCCAAAAGGTCTCTGTAATGTAGAGTGAAGCAGAGAAAGAGGAGCCAAAAGGTCTCTGTAATGTAGAGTGATGCAGAGAAAGGGGAGCCAAAAGGTCTTTGTAATGTAGAGTGAAGCAGAGAAAGGGGAGCCAAAAGGTGTATGTAATGTAGAGTGAAGCAGAGAAAGGGAAGCCAAAAGGTCTCTGTAATGTAGAGTGATGCAGAGAAAGAGGAGCCAAAAGGTGTATGTAATGTAGAGTGATGCAGAGAAAGAGGAGCCAAAAGGTCTCTGTAATGTAGAGTGATGCAGAGAAAGGGGAGCCAAATGGTATCTTTAATGTAGAGTGATGCAGAGAAAGAGGAGCCAAAAGGTATCTTTAATGTAGAGTGATGCAGAGAAAGGGGAGCCAAAAGGTCTCTGTAATGTAGAGTGAAGCAGAGAAAGAGGAGCCAAAAGGTCTCTGTAATGTAGAGTGATGCAGAGAAAGAGGAGCCAAAAGGTGTATGTAATGTAGAGTGATGCAGAGAAAGAGAAGCCAAAAGGTCTCTGTAATTTAGAGTGATGCAGAGAAAGGGAAGCCAAAAGGTATCTTTAATGTAGAGTGATGCAGAGAAAGGGAAGCCAAAAGGTATCTTTAATGTAGAGTGATGCAGAGAAAGGGAGCCAAAAGGTATCTTTAATGTAGAGTGAAGCAGAGAAAGGGAAGCCAAAAGGTATCTTTAATGTAGAGTGATGCAGAGAAAGAGGAGCCAAAAGGTGTCTGTAATGTAGAGTGAAGCAGAGAAAGAGGAGCCAAAAGGTCTCTGTAATGTAGAGTGATGCAGAGAAAGGGGAGCCAAAAGGTCTTTTTAATGTAGAGTGAAGCAGAGAAAGGGGAGCCAAAAGGTATCTTTAATGTAGAGTGAAGCAGAGAAAGGGAAGCCAAAAGGTCTCTGTAATGTAGAGTGAAGCAGAGAAAGAAGCCAAAAGGTGTCTGTAATGTAGAGTGATGCAGAGAAAGGAAGCCAAAAGGTCTCTGTAATGTAGAGTGATGCAGAGAAAGGGGAGCCAAATGGTATCTTTAATGTAGAGTGATGCAGAGAAAGAGGAGCCAAAAGGTATCTTTAATGTAGAGTGATGCAGAGAAAGGGGAGCCAAAAGGTCTCTGTAATGTAGAGTGAAGCAGAGAAAGAGGAGCCAAAAGGTCTCTGTAATGTAGAGTGATGCAGAGAAAGAGGAGCCAAAAGGTGTATGTAATGTAGAGTGATGCAGAGAAAGAGGAGCCAAAAGGTCTCTGTAATGTAGAGTGATGCAGAGAAAGGGGAGCCAAAAGGTATCTTTAATGTAGAGTGATGCAGAGAAAGAGGAGCCAAAAGGTATCTTTAATGTAGAGTGATGCAGAGAAAGGGGAGCCAAAAGGTCTCTGTAATGTAGAGTGAAGCAGAGAAAGAGGAGCCAAAAGGTATCTTTAATTTAGAGTGATGCAGAGAAAGAGGAGCCAAAAGGTGTCTGTAATGTAGAGTGAAGCAGAGAAAGAGGAGCCAAAAGGTATCTTTAATTTAGAGTGATGCAGAGAAAGAGGAGCCAAAAGGTGTCTTTAATGTAGAGTGAAGCAGAGAAAGGGGAGCCAAAAGGTCTCTGTAATGTAGAGTGAAGCAGAGAAAGGGAAGCCAAAAGGTGTCTTTAATGTAGAGTGAAGCAGAGAAAGGGGAGCCAAAAGGTCTCTGTAATGTAGAGTGAAGCAGAGAAAGGGAAGCCAAAATGTTAATGTAATTCAAATCAAACTTTATTAGTCACATGCGCTGAAAACAACAAGTGTAGACAAGAACCTTTTTGATTGGCCTATACCTGTTGTTCGTGTCCCCTCATTTTTGCCACAGGCTATGAGCCGGCCTGTGACATTACCGTGAAATACTTACTTACAAGTCCTTAACCATCAGTGCAGTTCAAGAAGAAGAACATATTTACCAAGTAGGCTAAAATAAAAAGTCATAACAAAAAGTAACACAATAACAATAACGAGGCTCTATACAGGAGGCACCGGCACCGAGTCAGTGTGCCGGGGTACAGGCTAGTCGAGGTAATCTGTACATGTAGGTGGGGGTGACGTGACCTACATAGGTAACAAACAAACAGCAAGTATCAGCAGTGTACAAGGAGGGGAGGAGGCATTTTTATGAAATGTTCAGCACTCTAAGGGCTTGGGGGTAGAAGCTGTTGAGGAGCCATTTGGTCCTAGACTTGGTGCTCCGGTACCACTTACCATGCGGTAGCAGAGAAAACAGTCTATAACTTGGGAGACTGGAGTCTCTGACAATTTTATGGGCTTCTCTCTGACACCGCCTATTATATAGGTCCTAGATGGCAGGAAGCTTAGCCCCAGTGATGTATTGGGCTGTTTGCACTACCCTCTGTAGCGCCTTACGGTTAGATGCCGAGCAGTTGCCATACCAGGCGGTGATGCAACCGGTCAGGATGCTCTCAATGGTGCCGCTGTAGAACCTTTTGTTGATACCAAATCTTTTCAGTCTCCTGAGGGGGAAAAACTGATCCTCAACACGGGGGGGCCCTCAGGGGTGCGTGCTCAGTCCCCTCCTGTACTCCCTGTTCACTCATGACTGCCCGGCCAGGTACGACTCCAACACCATTATTAAGTTTGCTGATGACACAACAGCAATAGACCTGATCACCGACAACGATGAGACAGCATATAGGGAGCAGGTCAGAGACCTGGCTGTGTGGCGCCAGGACAACAACCTCTCCCTCAACGTGATCAAGACTAGGGAGATGATTGTGGACTACAGGAAAAGCAGGACCAAGCACGCCCCCCATTCTCATCGACGGGGCTGTAAGTGGAGCAGGTTGAGAGCTTCAAGTTCCATGGTGTCCACATCACCAACAAACTCACATGGTCCAAGTACACCAAGACAGTCGTGTAGAGGGCACAACAAAACACCTGTTTTATTCGGTGCCTGTGACAAATAAAATTGGATTTGATTTGAATATTCACAGCTGGGGCAGAGACGGGGTTAAACTGGTTTACCAACGTGTATCTCCCAAATAGTAACCTGAGTCTATCTGGTTTCTTATATTTCCACCCCCTCTCTAGTCTTTGACATAAAACACAAGTGTAGTCACTGCAACCCTCAGGCCTGTCGCTGTCTAACTCACAAAACTTGGAGGTAGAACTCTAACCGCATGGTCACACTCATGGTCAAACACACACACACACACATTTACATTTCTCAGGCAGAGACAGCTTGCTGGATCATTACTGACACGACATGAATCATTGAAAAGGCTCTGCTGTTCCTCCGCCCAGGGGAAAATCCTCAATACACCTCTCTCATGGTTATAGCCTTTACACACACACACACACACACACACACACACACACACACACACACACACACACACACACACACACACACACACACACACACACACACACACAGAGGGTTGAATGCCTCAGTAATGCTTGAGTGCTTCCATGCATCTCGTCAGGTGAGTGCTTCCATACATCTCGTCAGATGAGTGCTTCCATACATCTCGTCAGATGAGTGCTTCCATACATCTCGTCAGATGAGTGCTTCCATACATCTGGTCAGATGAGTGCTTCCATACATCTGGTCAGATTAGTGCTTCCATACATCTGGTCAGATGAGTGCTTCCATACATCTGGTCAGATGAGTGCTTCCATACATCTGGTCAGATGAGTGCTTCCATACATCTGGTCAGATGAGTGCTTCCATACATCTCGTCAGATGAGTGCTTCCATACATCTCGTCAGATGAGTGCTTCCATACATCTCGTCAGATGAGTGCAGATGAGTGCTTCCATACATCTGGTCAGATGAGTGCTTCCATACATCTGGTCAGGTGAGTGCTTCCATACATCTGGTCAGGTGAGTGCTTCCATACATCTCGTCAGGTGAGTGCTTCCATACATCTCGTCAGGTGAGTGCTTCCATACATCTCGTCAGATGAGTGCTTCCATACATCTCGTCAGATGAGTGCTTCCATACATCTCGTCAGATGAGTGCTTCCATACATCTCGTCAGATGAGTGCTTCCATACATCTGGTCAGATGAGTGCTTCCATACATCTCGTCAGATGAGTGCTTCCATACATCTCGTCAGATGAGTGCTTCCATACATCTGGTCAGATGAGTGCTTCCATACATCTCGTCAGATGAGTGCTTCCATACATCTCGTCAGATGAGTGCTTCCATACATCTCGTCAGATGAGTGCTTCCATACATCTCGTCAGATGAGTGCTTCCATACATCTCGTCAGATGAGTGCTTCCATACATCTCGTCAGATGAGTGCTTCCATACATCTCGTCAGATGAGTGCTTCCATACATCTGGTCAGATGAGTGCTTCCATACATCTGGTCAGATGAGTGCTTCCATACATCTGGTCAGATGAGTGCTTCCATACATCTGGTCAGATGAGTGCTTCCATACATCTGGTCAGATGAGTGCTTCCATACATCTGGTCAGGTGAGTGCTTCCATACATCTGGTCAGGTGAGTGCTTCCATACATCTCGTCAGGTGAGTGCTTCCATACATCTCGTCAGGTGAGTGCTTCCATACATCTCGTTGGTTTATTTTTCCAGTATGAGCTACTCCTGGTCAGATGATAACATGTTGGTTTTCCATGTAAGGCTTGTGTGCAGGAGTATATTTAAGTTTCATATGGGTTATAATAAAGGGAATAATGCCTGATGGCCCAAGTCATTTATTTACAAGGTGAGCTGACGACATCAATTTGGGTGACACTTTATATTAGGTTAGGGTAAGGGTTAGGTTAAGGTTAGGGTAAGGGTTAGGGTTGGGGTAAGGGTTCGGGTTAGGGTAGGGGTAAGGGTTTGGGTTAGGGTTGGGGTAAGTGTTAGGGTAAGGTTGGGGTAAGGGTTAGGGTTAGGGTAAGGGTTAGGGTTGGGGTTGGGGTAAGATTAAGTTTTGGGTAAGGGTTAGAGTTAGGCCAAGGTTTAGGGTAAGGTTAGTGTTGGGGTTAGGGTTGGGGTAAGGGTTAGAGTTACGGTTAGGCCAAGATTAGGTTTAGGGTAAGGGTTAGTGCTGCTGCTGTAAGGGTTAGGGTTAGTACCAGTCTAGGGTTATGATCACCTAATCCTAATCCAACACTGCAGTAAAGTATCATGTGTTTTAATGCAGTATGTCTCTGTTACAAACACATGATTCTAATGATGTCATGATCCTACTTGCACTCATGAGCTATTTTACAGCACTTGGTATCATTAGTCAGTGGTCTGGTCATGGTCTGGTTCAATTGGATAGATGAACTTGGCACTCATTATTTTGTCTATCATTTCCTCCCTCTATTCCATATTCTGCTGCTCTAGAGTACATTCCCGCCGTGGAGTGACTGACCAGTTGAAAAGGGAAACATTTACTGTGACTCAGATTGATTTAAATTGCTTTTCATGCAATCATGAGGAAAATAGACATACTGTAGGGGAATGGTTCCCCCAGTCATTTCCTCCGTATGTCTTATCAGTGCCAGATAAATCACCATGACAGCCAAACAGAAGCCAGGAGCCCCCCCCCCCCCCTGTGACTCCTGCTGAACACAACACACCAAACACCACACCTCACCACTCCCCTCACCACAGCACACACACCACACCTCACCCCTCCCCTCCCCTCACCACAGCACACACACCACACCTCACCCCTCCCCTCACCACAGCACACACACCACACCACACCCCTCCCCTCACCACAGCACACACACCACACCTCACCCCTCCCCTCACCACACCTCACCCCTCCCCTCACCACAGCACACACACCACACCTCACCCCTCCCCTCCCCTCACCACAGCACACACACCACACCACTCACCCCTCCCCTCCCCTCACCACAGCACACACACCACACCTCACCCCTCCCCTCACCACACCTCACCCCCCCTCCCCTCACCACAGCACACACACACACCTCACCCCCTCCCCTCCCCACCACACCTCCCCCTCCCCTCACCACAGCACACACACCACACCTCACCCCTCCCCTCACCACACCTCACCCCTCCCCTCACCACACACACACACCACACCTCACCCCTCACCACACCCACACCCCTCCCCTCCCCTCACCACAGCACACACATCAACACACCTTATTACAATAACGACCACTGACTCCCATATGCTGAAGGATTCTCCCCTCACCACAAAAGCACACACACCACACCACACCCCTCCCCTCACCACAGCACACACACCACACCTCCATGGGCCCTCCCACTCCCTCACCACACCACACCACACCCCTCCCTCCCCTCAGCACAGCACAGCACAGCACACACACACACCACACCCCAGTGTAGTATGGGTCATCCCCTCCCCTCACCACACCTCACCCCTCCCCTCACCACAGCACACACACCACACCACACCCCTCCCCTCACCACACCTCCCCCTCCCAGTATGGATCAGTCCCTCACCACACATTGTGGATCACACCTCACCTCACCTCACCCATCCCCTCACCACAGCACACACCACACCACACCCCTTCCCGCACCACACCTCACCCAAACCCAAACCCACACACATCAACGCACCACCTTATTACAATAACGACACACTGACTGACTGCCATATGCTGAAGGATTCTTCCATCGCTCTAAACAAACTCTTTCAAAAGGGACACAGCGCCGTTCAGGTGATGAAGAGAGACTTGTACTCGCTTCTCTTGACACTGTGATAGTAGGAGACCGGGTGGGAAGTGAAGTTGTCACTTACCATGGGCGACTTCTCACTTATCCTATGGTTAAGGGAAAGATGGGAATTAAGCCAACTGAAGGGAAGAGACATTGTGTTATGCAGGCATACAGTTCCTCATCCTGACCTTCTTATATGGTATGGATCAGTATGGATCAGTATAGTATGGATCATTATGGATCAGTATGGTATGAGTCATTATGGATCAGTATGGATCAGTATAGTATGGATCATTATGGATCAGTATGGTATGAGTCATTATGGATCAGTATGGATCAGTATGGATCAGTATAGTATGGATCATTGTGGATCAGGATGGTATGGATCATTGTGGATCAATATTGTATGGATCAGTATGCTATGGATCAGTATGGTATGGATCACTGTGGGTCAGTATTGTATGGATCGGTATGGTATGGATCAGTATGGTATGGATCACTGTGTATCAGTATGGTATGGATCACTGTGTATCAGTATGGTATGGATCACTGTGTATCAGTATGGTATGGATCATTGTGGATCAGTATGGTATGGATCACTGTGTGTCAGTATGGTAAGGATCATTATGTATCATTATGGATCAGTGTAGTATGGATCATTGTGGATCAGTATGGTATGGATCACTGTGGATCAGTATGGTATGGATCACTGTGGATCAGTATGGAATGGATCATTGTGGATCAGTATGGAATGGATCAGTATGGATAAGTATGGAATGGATCAGAATGTTATGCATAATTATGGTATGAATCATTGTGGATCAGTATGGTATGGATCAATATTGTATGGATCAGTATGCTATGGATCAGTATGGTATGGATCAGTATGGTATGGATCAGTATGGTATGGATCAGTATGCTATGGATCAGTATGGTATGGATCAGTATGGTATGGATCAGTATGGTATGGATCAGTATGCTATGGATCAGTATGGTATGGATCAGTATGGTATGGATCAGTATGGTATGGATCAGTATGGTATGGATCAGTATTGTATGGATCAGTATGGTATGGATCAGTATGGTATGGATCGTCGTGGGTCAGTATTGTATGGATAAGTAAAGATCAGTATTGGTATGAATCAGTATGGATCAGTATGGATCATTGTGTGTCAGTATTGTATGGATAAGTATGGATCAGTATTCTATTGATCAGTATGGATCAGAATTGTATGTATCATTGTGTATCAGTATGGTATGGATCACTGTGTATCAGTATGGTATGGATCACTGTGTATCAGTATGGTATGGATCACTGTGGGTCAGTAGGGTATGGATCACTGTGGGTCAGTATGGTATGGATCACTGTGGGTCAGTATGGTATGGATCACTGTGGGTCAGTAGGGTATGGATCACTGTGGGTCAGTATGGTATGGATCACTGTGTATCAGTATGGTATGGATCACTGTGTATCAGTATGGTATGGATCACTGTGGGTCAGTATGGTATGGATCACTGTGGGTCAGTCAGTATATGGTATGGATCATTATGGTATGGATCATGTGGGTCATGGGTCACTGTGTATGGATCACTGTGGGTCAGTAGGGTATGGATCACTGTGTATCAGTATGGTATGGATCACTGTGGGTCAGTATGGTATGGATCACTGTGGGTCAGTATGGTATGGAACAGTATAATATGGATAGGGTAGGTTCTCTGTCTAAAGAGAATGGAGGGTGTTGGTATTGAATGTAACCAGAATTAAAAGTCCACTTTTATCCTTTTGCGGATGGTATTGGGACTATTGTTGTTATGAAGGACTTGGTATGTATGGTATGGGTCAATATGGTATGGATCAGTATAGTATGGATCAGTATGGCATGGATCAGAATGGATCAGTATGTTTTGGATCAGCATGGTATGGATCAGTATGGTTCAGTAAAGTATGTATCATTATGGATCAGTAATTTATGGATCATTGTGGATCAGTATGTATGGATCATTGTGGATCAGTATGGTATGGATCAGCATGGTACTGATCAGTATGGATCAGTGTGGTGTGGATCTGTATGGTATGGATCAGTATTTTATTGATTGATTAATATTATTTCACCTTTATTTAACCAGGTAGGCAAGTTGAGAACAAGTTCTCATTTACAATTGTGACCTGGCCAAGATAAAGCAAAGCAGTTCGACAGATACAACAACACATGGCGTAAAACAAACATACAGTCAATAATACAGTAGAAAAATAAGTCTATATACAATGTGAGCAAATGAGGTGAGATAAGGGAGGTAAAGGCAAAAAAGGCCATGGTGGAGGAGTAAATACAATATAGCAAGTAAAACACTGGAATGGTTGATTTGCAGTGAAAGAATGTGCAAAGTAGAGATAGAAATAATGGAGTGCAAAGGAGCTAAATAAATAAATAAATAAATACAGTAGGGGAAGAGGTAGTTGTTTGGGCTAAATGATAGATGGGCTATGTATAGGTTCAGTAATCTGTGAGCTGCTCTGAGATCTAGTGCTTAAAGCTAGTGAGGGAGGTAAGTGTTTTCAGTTTCAGAGATTTTTATAGTTTATTCCAGTCATTGGCAACAGAGAACTGGAAGGAAAGGCGGCCAAAGAAAGAATTGGTTTTGGGGGTGACCAGAGAGATATACCTGCTGGAGCGCGTGCTACAGGTGGGTGCTGCTATGGTGACCAGCGAGCTGAGATAAGGGGGGACTTTACCTAGCAGGGTCTTGTAGATGACCTGGAGCCAGTGGGTTTGGCGATGAGTATGAAGGGAGGGCCAGCCAACGAGAGCGTACAGGTAGCAGTGGTGGGTGGTATATCGGCTTGGGTGACAAAATGGATGGCACTGTGATAGACTACATCCAATTGATTGAGTAGGGTATTGGGGGCTATTTTGTAAATGACATCGCCGAGGTCAAGGATTGGTAGGATGGTCAGTTTTACGAGGGTATGTTTGGCAGCATGAGTGAAGGATGCTTTGTTGCGAAATAGGAAGCTTGATGTTTGATGTGGGTCTGGAAGGACAGTTTACAGTCTAACCAGACACCTAGGTATTTGTAGTTGTCCACATATTCTAAGTCAGAACCATCCAGAGTAGTGATGCTGGACGGGTGAGCAGTTGCATGCAGCGATCGGTTGAAGAGCATGCATTTAGTTTTACTTGTATTTAAGAGCAGTTGGAGGCCACGGATGGAGAGTTGTATGGCATTGAAGCTCGTCTGGAGGTTTGTTAACACAGTGTCCAAAGAAGGGCCAGAGGTATACAGAATGGTGTTGTCTGCGTAGAGGTGGATCAGAGACTCACCAGCAGCAAGAGTGACATCATTGATGTATACAGAGAAGAGAGTCGGCCCAAGAATTTAACCCTGTGGCACCCCCATAGAGACTGCCAGAGGCCCGGACAACAGGCCCTCCGATTTGACACACTGAACTCTATCAGAGAAGTAGTTGGTGAACCAGGCTAGGCAATCACTTGAGAAACCAAGGCTATCGAGTCTGCCGATGAGAATGTGGTGATTGACAAAGTCGAAAGCCTTAGCCAGGTCAATGAATACGGCTGCACAGTATTGTGCCTTATCGATAGTGGTTAAGATATCGTTTAGGACCTTGAGCGTGGCTGAGGTGCACCCATGACCAGCTCTGAAACCAGATTGCATAGCGGAGAAGGTGCGGTGGGATTCGAAATGGTTGGTAATCTGTTTGTTGACTTGGCTTTCGAAGACCTTAAAAAGGCAGGGTAGGATAGATATAGGTCTGTAGCAGTTTGGGTCAAGTTTGGGTCCTTTGAAGAGGGGGATGACCGCAGCTGCTCTCCAATCTTTAGGAATCTCAGACGACACGAGAGAGGTTGAACAAGCTAGTAATAGGGGTTGCAACAATTTCGGCAGATACTTTTAGAAAGAAAGGGTCCAGATTGTCTAGCCCGGCTGATTTGTAGGGGTCCAGATTTTGCGGCTCTTTTAGGACATCAGCTAACTGGATTTGGGAGAAGGAGAAATGGGGAAGGCTTGGACGAGTTGCTGTACAGTGCTGTTGACCAGCGTAGGGGTAGCCAGGTGGAAAGCATGGCCAGCTGTAGAAAAATGCTTATTGAAATTCTCAATTATAGTGGATTTATCGGTGATCAGTATGGATCAGTATGTTATGGATCAGAATGGTATGGATCAGTACGGTATGGATCAGTACGGTATGGATCATTGTGGATCAGTATGGAATGGATCAGTATGGAATGGATCAGTACGGTATGGATCAGTACGGAATGGATCAGTACGGTATGGATCAGTACGGTATGGATCATTGTGGATCAGTATGGTATGGATCAGTATGGAATGGATCAGTACGGAATGGATCAGTACGGAATGGATCAGTACGGAATGGATCAGTACGGTATGGATCAGTACGGTATGGATCATTGTGGATCAGTACGGTATGGATCAGTATGGAATGGATCAGTACGGTATGGATCAGTACGGAATGGATCAGTACGGTATGGATCAGTATGGTATGGATCATTGTGGATCAGTACGGTATGGATCAGTATGGTATGGATCAGTATGGTATGGATAATTGTGGATCAGTATGGTATGGATCATTGTGGATCAGTATGGTATGGATCATTGTAGATCAGTATGGTATGGATCATTGTGGATCAGTATGGTATGGATCATTGTGGATCAGTATGGTGGTGGTTTATTGATCTTGATTTATTGATGGCAATTTATTGAATGGTGGTTTTATTGCACTTTGATCCATGATGAGCATGATATGGTGTGATCACTGTTCTTGCTTCCCCTCCTTCATGTCCCCTGTGTACCCTGAGGCATTCTGAGGCTTATATGCACTGGTTTGTGTCCTACACTCTGTTCCAGCTATCCACACAGCTGACTGCCATTCCATGTTCACTGCAAACACAAGTCTGCGTGCGATACCAGTCAATGACTGTGAAACAGTCCAACTGAAAATTCATGCATTTTACAATGCATTTTCTTAACACAAAATATATTTTGTGTTATGTAAAATATCAACCTAACAAATGTTGATTGGTATTTTGGAGGGCTACTGTTGGGTTAGCAGAGCATGTGTTGTGTTATTGTGATTCATAAACCCTTCACTCTGTAGCTTTTGGGGAATTTTTCACTTCCGCATGAAAAGAGCAGCAACGTCTCATTAATTTGCTTCCAGGTAAGATCTATTGTTTGGTACCTGAAGGCTAAATCAGAAACCAGACCTGCTCCTACACATGGTAGCAGGGTAGCCTCGTGGTTAGAGTGTAGGGGCGGCAGGTAGCCTCGTGGTTAGAGTGTAGTGGCGGCAGGTAGCCTCGTGGTTAGATTGTAGTGGCGGCAGGGTAGCCTAGTGGTTAGAGCATTGGACTAGTTACCGAAAGGTTGCAAGTTCGAATCCCCGAGCTGACAAGGTACAAATCTGTCGTTCTGCCCCCTGAACAGGCAGGTAACCCACTGTTCCTAGGCCCTCATTGAAAATAAGAATTTGTTCTTAACTGACTTGCCTAGTAAAATAAAGGTAAAAAAAAAATATATGATCTCACTCAGAGAACAATAGCCCTATTTTGATGACCTCTTTAGAAAGATCTCTTGGGTTTCTGTTTCACTTTAGTGATTGTTTACACTCAATCATGATGTTATCTATAACAGATGGGTGAACAATAGAGACATTCCAGGACCACAGGACGCATGAAACAATGGGATAATGCAATCACAATCTGCAACCTCCTTACACATTTATCAGCTAGACGGTAAACAATGTTACCCTCAACAAGACAAGCAATTGGTTGCTGTGTGGTTATTTTACTTCCTCTGCAGACACACTGTGACGCTCCATTTGATGTGTCGGGGTTATGAGTCATATTGTAAATATATGTTCTTCAGATCCCTTCACTCTTCCATATAATCTCTGGCCTTAATGTTTCTACATTTCCATGGCCTCTGCTTTCATTTCAGTCCTTAAAGTCATTTATGATTCTAACATTTGTGCCGTTTCAATGCGTAAGCAGTATGTATTACAATAGCACATACAGATAGTGTAGCCTACGTCAGATATCGTATCCTCTTGGCCTGACAAGCCCCCCCCTGTATCATACAGCATGTGGGCAGGTAGCCTCACCTCCAAGTGTGCGATGCCAACAAACATGATGGATATTTAAACAGCACACTTCCCTGTGTAAAGTAGGTCTGCTTATATTGTATGTAATCTAAGAAATGCCAAAGACTCTCAAGAGTGATGGCCCCCAATGTTCTGGTCTGCAAAGAAACATACAGTATATTCCCCACAGCATCATTTACATGACATTTTAACATTTTATTCATTTGGCAGACACTCTTATCCAGAGCAACTTACAGTAGGGAGTGGATATATGTATGTACTTTTTCCTCGTCCTCCATGGGACTCGAACAAACAACCCTGGCGTTGCAAGCACCATGCTCGACCCACACGGGACCACCGTAGAAACAATAAGCCTATATGCAGCAGATTGTTCCATGATTATATCAATTCATAATGTTGTTTTTATGTGCCATCTGGATACAAAATCCTTCTTAAAAAAAAAAAAACACATGCAAATTTTAAAGCTGTGTTATGCACAGCCTGACATAGCATTTATGGCTAGTATCGTACAAGCTGTGCTTTCAAATGTAAACGTGGAATCTCTATTGAACCTGTTCTGCTCTGTGTTTGGTTGGTGAAGATATAACCTTGACAGAAGAACTAGAACAAAGCAGAATAAATATCCTGATGAAGAGAAGTACTTCAAAGTACTACACGGTGTAGCAAAGTCAGAGTCGAAATGTGATTTTGATCAGTAATGCAGAGGTTGCCCAAGGTTCTTGTAAGACGAGTGAAATGGAGGAATGTATTGAAAACGCTCTCTTTCAAGTGTTATGATGTGCCACCTGGAAAGATCATAAAATCTGAAAAATATTAAAGTCAATGGCTATTGACATGAAATAGACAATAAAATGCTGACTTACCTCCAACTTATTTTGTTTTACAAAAACAGTTTTTTTTTTATTAGTCTTTTATTAGTCTTCACAGAAAAACTGAATCGCAAAAGTAATCATATGCTTTTCTGTTAATAATTATGCCAAAGTCCAAAGAAGACTCCTAATCTATCTGCAGGAAAGAACAAACCCAAAGTGGATAATATTGATAAAGTGGCGAATCATTTAGTTTACAGTTGTTCTGAGAGCCTGTTTCAGCCAAATCAACCCAATTACTATGTGAGAAATAGAATGAGAAATTCAAGATTCTAATAATTTTACCCTCTATTAGGCTTTTACTGAAGAGACGATAATACTGCGATTTGTATATTGACTCGTACAAGTTGCTAATTGACATTGAAGTAAACACATACACATACAGTACTGTTCAAAAGTTTGGGTTCACTTAGAAATGTCTGTGTTTTTTGAAAGAAAAACATTTTTTTTTGTCCATTAAAATAACATCAAATTGATCAGAAATACTATGTAGACATTGTTAATGTTGTAAATGACTATTGTTGCTGGAAATGGCAGATTTTTATGGAATATCTACATAGGCCCATTATCAGCAACCATAACTCCTGTGTTCCAATGGCACGCTGTGTTAGCTAATTCAAGTTTTATCATTTTAAAAGGCTAATTGATCATTAGAAAACCCTGTTGCAATTATGTTAGCACAGCTGAAAACTATTGTACTGATTAAAGAAGCAATTATACTGGCCTTCTTTAGACTAGTTGAGTATCTGGAGCATCAGCATTTGATTGTTAAATTACAGGCTCAAAATGGACAAACAAAGACCCTTCTTCTGAAACTAATCAGTCTATTCTTGTTCTGAGAAATGAAGGCTATTCGATGCGAGAAATTGCCAAGAAACTGAAGATCTTGTACAATGCTGTGTACTACTCCCGTCACAGAACAGCGCAAACTGGCCCTAACCAGAATAAGAAGAGGAACGGGAGGCCCCGGGGCACAACTGAGCAAGAGGACAAGTACATTAGAGTGTCTAGTTTGAGAAACAGACGCCTCACAATTCCTCAATTGGCAGCTTCATGAAATAGTGCCCGCAAAACACCAATCTTATTAACGTCAACAGTGAAGAGGCAACTTTGGGATGCTGGCCATCTTGGCAGAGTTCCTCTGTACAGTCTCAACAGCAACAGTGAAGAGGAGACTCCAGGATGCTGGCCATCTTGGCAGAGTGGCAAAGAAAAAGCCATATCTAAGACTGGCCAATAAAAATAAAAGATTAAGATGGGCAAAAGAACACAGACACTGGACAGAGGAACTCTGGCTAGAAGTCCAGCATCCCGGAGTTGCCTCTTCACTGTTGAAGTTGAGACTGGTGTTTTGGGGGTACTATTATTTTTAAAATCAGCTGTTTCCAGCTACAATAGTCATTTACAACATTAACAATGTCTACACTGTATTTCTGATCAATTTGATGTTATTTTAATGGCCAAACTTGTGAACGGTAGTGTGTACATCAAATCAAATCTTATTTGTCACATACACATGGTTAGCAGATGTTAATGTGAGTGTAGGCAAATGCTTGTGCTACTAGTTCCTACAATGCAGTAATAACCAACAAGTAATCTAACCTAACAATTCCAAAACTACTACCTTATACACACAAGTGTAAAGGGATAAATGATGTGTACATAAAGATATATGAATGAGTGATGCTACAGAACGGCATAGGCAGTAGATGGTATTGAGTACAGTATATACATTTTTTTTTTTTACCTTTATTTAACCAGGCAAGTATATATATAAATTCTTATTTTCAATGATGGCCTGGGAACTGTGGGTCAACTGCCTGTTCAGGGGCAGAACGACAGATTTGTACCTTGTCAGCTCAGGGGTTTGAACTTGCAACCTTCCGGTTACTAGTCCAACGCTCTAACCACTAGGCTACGCTGCCACCCCATATGAGATGAGTAATGTAGGGTATGTAAACAAAGTGGCTAGTGATACATATATTACATAAAGATGCAGTAGATGATATAGAGTACAGTATATACATATTCAAATGAGATGGGTAATATAGGGTAGGTAAACATTATATTAAGTGGCATTGTTAAAGGTGGCGAGTGATACATTTTTTACATCAATTCCCATTATTAAAGTGGCTGGAGTTGAGTCAATATGTTGGATGCAGCCACTCAATGTTAGTGGTGGCTGTTTAACAGTCTGATGGCCTTGAGATAGAAGCTGTTTTTCAGTCTATCGGTCCCTGCTTTGATGCACCTGTACTAACCTCGCTTTCTGGATGATAGCGGGGTGAACAGGCAGTGGCTCGGGTGGTTGTTGTCCTTGATGATCTTTATGGTCTTCCTGTGACATCGGGTGGTGTAGGTGTCCTGGAGGTCAGGTAGTTTTCCCCCGGTGATGCGTTGTGCAGACCTCAATCATCTCCTTTGTTTTGTTGACGTTGAGTGTGAGGTTATTTTCCTATATATATATATATATATATATATATATATATATATATATATATATAAATATATAGGAAAATAACAAATATATATATATATAAAACTATATGATCTTGCAAAATTGTGCAGCCATCAGTCTGCTTGACCATCAGTCTGCTTGACCAGACTAATCTTCACAGCCATCATCCATTAAATCTATCCCAAGTAACAATCAGCCCAAAGAGCCCAACATGTGAAGACAGAAGGCAGAGCCAGGCAGTTAGGCAGCATTCCTTCCACTGGGGAACTGTTGGCTTCTGTTTCCATTATTTATCCTTTAGTAAACCTTCAGCCCTCTCACAGCGAACACAGAAGTTTGGAGCGCTTAGTGCCGGGATGCTTAAATCAGCAAACCCCCTTTATCATTTCCATTTGTGGGTGTTTTCACTGCAGATTCTTCCAGAAGAAAACAGTTGGTGTAATTGGTACAAGTGAACAGAAGAGACAGACACGGGTTATACATGAATAATAATTCCTAACTACTACCAGTGGGCCTTGTCAGAAGTTCACCTAGCTTGACGAGATTCACCACACACACACTGCTCTAGATTTGTCGACATCGTTAACATTCCATGTGCTCTGGGCGTTTGTACATTTTGTTGAGGGAGATTTTTATTTTTATTTTTTAATTGCCCACTGTTTGAAAGTGTCTGTAAAGTAAATGTGTTAAAACTTAGAGAAGAGTATCTTGGAAAGTGTTTTTTTGTTAAACTTGGAGCTGGTTGGCTGAATTTGGGATTTCTACAAATGTCAACAGGATTTATTGAACAGATTAGGTGCAATTTGGACTCATCTTGACTTCAGACCACTTTTAAGGTTTGAAAACCTCTGACAAACTTTGATGTGGGGTGAACCATCCCTTTAAAAAGGGTCTCCTAACAGCCATTCATTATCGAGCAGCAGTTCAAAATGTCTCCGGTGTTTTCAGGGACAGTTCCCTCTTTCAGCTTTGGTCAGACTCAGCCCCATTTATCTCCTGTTGAAACAATTACAGCAGGACAAGTTTTTTTTTTTTTTTTTACAAGTTTGACTTCTGCCTCGCATTATCTGGGTTGATGGGAGTCAAAAGAGTTTATGTGCTCAAAGTCGGGCTTGGATAGCAGAAAGAAGAAAAGGCCTTGGGATTAAAACTTGCATTATCCATGTTTTTGTTCAAAGTTTTAAGTGACACAGACATGTGCAGCTCTCAAAAGTGAGAGAAGATATAATTCTGTAACATCTTCTCTTTCTCCCTGCATTCAGAGCCCGTCCGACACATCCATATCTGAGAGGGGAAAGAAAGACATAGCTCTGCTCCTGTGATCTGTGTCTGAAAACGCTTCATACAGAACCAGACAGATGGTGAAGGGAGAGAGAGAGAGAGAGAGAGGGAAAGAAATCACATTGAGGCCTGTATAAAGGAACGCCCCACAGTCCTGCCACACTGGCACTTCCTCCAACTATTTTTACTCATTAATCTTAAATCATGGCTGCTGTCCCATTTTGTAATTGACATTGTGAGAATGCCAGGGATTTGTTAAGGGAGATGCTGAGGGGAAAAAAGGACCCAGGCTAATTTGAATTAATAGGCGACACAGACGTCAAAGTTGACAGTGACCTCTAAAACAAGCCCCGGCTCATTTGATGGGACTAAGTTTTCTCATCTCTACCGCTGCCTCTCTGCCTTCTCCATGCCACAGTATCAGCCTCTCACAGTGGGAACCCACAGGGATGAGAGAAGAGAGAGAGAGAGAATTTAAGACTGACAGGAATAAGGGAAAGGTTCAGAGAGAGGCTCAACAACTATGTCAGGAACCAAACATTCCAAGATGGAGGGAGAGAAAGAGGGGGGAGAAGCATAGACAGGGGGAGGGGGGGTTACACAGAGAGAGCAAAAAAATATACACTTAGAAATGGATAAACTAGGATACACAAGGAAATATACAGGATACTACCCTCCTTCCTTCAACATAATCTTCAATCCAAAACAAAACTCCAAACCTATAATCTGATTTTGGACAAAATTACCTGGAAAGAGTCCTACTGCCAAGGAGTCCTACTATAACAGCCTCCACTCCTTGGGGAAGGCTTTCCACTAGATGTTGGAACATTGCTGCGGGGACGTGCTTCCATTCAGCCACAAGAGCATTAGTGAGGTCGGGCACTGATGTTGGGCGATTAGGCCTGGCTCGCAGTCGATTTATCCCAAAGGTGTTTGATGGGGTTGAGGTCAAGGCTCTGTGCAGGCCAGTCAAGTTCTTACACACCGATCTTGACAAACCATTTCTGTATGGACTTCACATTGTGCGCTAGGGCATTGTCATGCTGAAACAGGAAAGGGCCTATCCCAAACTGTTACCACAAAGTTGTAAGCACCGAATCGTCTAGAATGTCATTATATGCTGTAGCATTGACAAAGCTTCTTCCAATTTCTTCAACCTCACAAGTGGTCCACACCCTGCTGCCACTAAAAGACTTCCACCCTGCTACCATACAGTGGGTAAATGCAAACATTTCCCGTGACTGTGACTCCAAATGTAACGTCTACCTGGCCTATCACTCCACCATGCACTTGAACATCCCTTATGATCTTCACAAGGATCCTAAAGACTTTGCTCACACCTACTGGTCTGAGGCCAAATCACATTGGACACTTTATAGAACACAAAGCATTCACTATCTCAGGCTTGAATAGTCTAGGTCTGAGGTCATCTGCCTTTAGCTTAAAGACTAGGAACCCAGACTTCACCAAAGACATCTGAAATACAGACATTGTACTGGGCGACTCACTTTTACTTGAGTAATTTTCTATTTAGGTATCTTTACTTTTACTCAAGTGTGAGAATTGGGTACTTTTTCCACTAATGATTTATTCCTTCGACAAAACACTTGCCACGTGTCCAAACTTTTTACAATTGTAACACGGCAGCGGCTTCTGTACCTTTTCTGTGAACACACCCAGTGGCGCAAAGAAAGTGAGGCCCGGCACGCGCCGGCTGAGGTGGGATCCCGGTCCTCCAGGTGCCAGCTTTCTCGGGGAGGTGGAGCGTGAGCGTGTGCGATAGGACCTGAAAGATGGTGAACTATGCCTGGGCAGGGCGTAGCCAGAGGAAACTCTGGTGGAGGTCCGTAGCAGTCCTGACGTGCAAATCGGTCATCTGACCTGGGTATAGGGGCGATAGACTAATCGAACCATCTAGTAGCTGGTTCCCTCCGAAGTTTCCCTCGGGATAGCTGGCGCGCGAAGTCTTGCAGTTTTATCTGGTAAAGCGAATGATTAGAGGTCTTGGGGCCGAAACGATCTCAACCTATTCTAAAACTTTAAATGGGTAAGAAGCCTGGCTCGCTCTCTTGTAGCTGGGCATGGAATGCGAGACGCCTAGTGGGCCACTTTTTGAACCGAATGCCGGGTTAAGCAGCAGGACGATGGCCATGGAAGTCAAAATACGCTAAGGAGTGTGTAACAACTCACCTGCAGAATCTCTAGCTTGGCTTCCTGATCTCGTTAGGAATTCACCTTTCATCTCACAGAGCTCTAGCTTGGCTTCCTGAACTCGTTAGGAATTCACCTTTCATCTCACAGAGCTCTAGCTTGGCTTCCTGATCTCGTTAGGAATTCACCTTTCATCTCATATTAATATTGTCTAACTATGAGAAAGTGTTTTTTTTGTTTAAACTTTTTTGTTTGCTACTGTATGCTATATGCTTATTTCATTCATATTGCAATACATTTCATTTTTTAACAATTGAGTTCTATTTTGCTACTTCTATGCTACTTTCGGGAATTTGTCTCAATATATTTCATGATGGGTTGTGTAACCTGTGCGCAATGATGTGCCAAATCTCTGATTTAGTACATTTTTATTGGGTTAGCATTAGAATAAACCGATTCAATATTTACATCCGTAGGTGATAATATCTCTCGAGGAGCTGATCCGTCGTCAGTATTGTGGAATAATTATAATATTAAGGTAGGATTTGAAAGCGAGAAAGCTGATCTGAGAGCAGCGCTGCCCTTCTTCCCTCAGTATCGGCTCCAACGACACACTTAGCGACTGTTCTCTGTGTGTTGTTGTGGGAAACACCTTTGGCTGTTGTTGGATAGATTCATCTTTAAAACACTCATGTTTAAGTTCCATCGCTATGGGAAACAGGGCCCTGGCTGATTCATAACCGCCATCTGACAGGAAATACATGGTCCAGTACATCCATATCTCTAGATCATGTTTAAATCTATTTTCTTTTCTGACTGAGGAGCATAGTTCACCCTAAAAAAAATCCCTGGTTCAACCCTCCTCTCCCCAGGTGGAGAAATGTGACACAGGTCACTGGAGCCTATGGTGACTGAGATAGGTGTCACCAAGGAAACAGTCCTCATGGAGAGAACTATATGACCCGGCTCTCTAGTGCAGGTCTCTGGGGGGTAAAAAGACTTTTGAAAACACAACACACTGAGGGAGCCGGCTCCACGGTGTGGAAAGTGTCACTGTCTGTCTACACATGGAGTTTCTTCTGATCAATTGTGTCGCAGTGTTAAAAGCCTTTTATTAAGATGCTTTTTCCCTCGCAAATTACCCTTTTCTGTTCAATTTGATTCCTTCAATTTTGTCTCAGCGAGAGACTGACAATGTGGAAATTGCTCAACTGCGGCAATCCTGATGCAAGATCTGAAAGGAGTAAAAAACAACACATTTCAGGATTTAGACTGGTGTAAATGCCAGCATTTAAGTATATCAACACTATGTAAGAACAAAACGTGTTAAGCAACCAAGCCTTTTTGAGACTGCCTGGTGCTCCTGAGCTGCCCCGTTCTTACACAGTGAACAAAAATATAAACGCAACATGCAACAATTTCAACAATTTTACTGTGTTACAGGAAATCAGTCAATTTATATGAATTCATTAGGCACCTAATCTATGGATTTCACATGACGGATTTCACGTGACTGGGCCTGGGGTGGGCCAACCCCACCCCACCCACTGGGGAGCCAGGCCCAGCCAATCACGATGAGTCTTTCCAGACAAAAAGGGCTTTGTTACAGACAAAAATACTCCTCAGTTTCATCAGCTGTCCGAGTGGCTGGTCTCAGATGATCCCGCAGGTGAAGAAGGCAGATGGGGAGGTCCTGGGTTGTCGTGGTTACACGTGGTCTACGGTTGAGACGGCGGTTGGACTTACTGACAAATTCTCTAAAGCGGCTTATGGTAGAGAAATTAACATTAAATTATCTGGCAACAGCTCTGGTGGACATTCCAGCAGTCAGCATGCCAATTGCATGCTCCCTCAAAACTTGCGACATCTGTGCATTGTGTTGTGTGACAAAATTGCACATTTTCCGCTGGACTTTTATTGTCCCTAGCACAAGGTGCACCTGTGTAATGATCATACTTCCTGATATGTCACACCTGTCAGGTGGATGGCTTATCTTGGTAAAGGAGAAATGCTCACTAACAGGGATGTAAACAATTTTATGCACAAACTTTGAGAGAAATAAGCTTTTTTTGAGTATTGAACATTTCTGGGATGTTTAATTTCAGCTCATGAAAAATTGGACTAACAATTTACATGTTGCGTTTATATTTTTGTTCAGTATAATAAAATATTCTGTATCCATGCTTCTGATTAGACAAAACAGATGAAAAAGAGCTTAATTTCAAATGAAGTGTTTATTAGTCTCAATTGGAATTCTCATCTCGTTACATTTCCGTCGACAAAAATGAAAGTAATTTGTAATAATTAGATATATTTTCCAGGGCATCTCATCTCGTTAACGTCATAGTTTTAGTATGGAAAAATAAGTAGTTGACAAGTATTTTCCATCATAGTTATTGTTGACAAAATTAACACTGATATGATGAATAGTATTTTTTACGTTACTATGAGGAATTTTCAGTCTGACGTGCAGCTAATTTTGTATTTATTTTACCTTTATTTAACTAGGCAAGTCAGTTAAGAACAAGTTCTTATTTTCAATGACGGCCTAGGAACAGTGAGTTAACTGCCTTGTTCAGGGCTAGAACAACAGATTTTTACCTTGTCAGCTCTCAACCTTTCGGTTACTCGTCCAACGCTCTAACCACTAGGCTACCTGCCACCCCTATAAAGGCTTCATACACATAAATGCGTCACACATGATCTATAACCCTATGAAGGCCTACACCGGCCAAACCCGGACAACGCTGGGCCAATTGTGCGCCACCCTATGGGACTCCCAATCACGGCCGGTTGTGATACAACCAGGGTTTCTGTAGTGACGCCTCTAGCACTGAAATGCAGAAGCTTAGACCCCTGCAGCACTCTGGATCCCTCCTGTGTCTGTGAGAATCACTCAATGTCAGCCATTTTGATCTACGGTGTTCGATTTATAAACCGGAACCGACACCAGAAGCAATACATTTATTTTAGCAAAATTGGCCTAAGTTTGCATCTTTACAGAAAATGTGCTGTGACTGGAGCTCTGGATTTGCTTTGCTGCGTTTTTAAAAACAAAAATAGCAGAGATATTATTTTGGAAATAGCAACTTGGATTAAATATGATGATGTTTTCTTTTCCATCCTTTACAGTTTACTACTGAATATGGGTGCAAATGTATGCTCAGTATGTCACCTCCACGTGAAGAAGAAGCACAATGATTTTCGGTGCCTGAACAGGTAAAATTATTTGGCCGCTGGACATCGATCATGAGTCAGATTGAGCCCATTTTCGATCAGACATAGGATGATGAATATTCTATATCATGTAAGAATATCTATTGAAATTATGCACATTTTGTTAAGGATACATAAATGATCATGTAATGACTACAGATATGATACATTTCTGAAAATATGTGGATTCGTTCATGCCTAAAAATAAAGGTTTCGATTATGTCAGCATTTCCGGAGTTAGAATATTCTACAAATATGTAAGCAGGTGCACGTGCATCAGGTGCGTTTCTTGAACATATCTCACCCCCGATATCTCCCAGGAAACTCATGGTAGCAGGGAGATGTCTGAGAATGCCAAGAGTGTGCAAAGCTGTCATCAAGGCAAAAGGCGGCTACTTCGAAGAATCTAAAAATCTAAAATATGTTTTGATTTTGTTATGAACGATTGAAGATGTTTCACTTCAAACTAAGTATTACAGGACACCACATACAGGTTAGTAACTTTCTGCTGATTTATGAAGATTCTCTCTCCTGAACCTGTGGTTACTGGGTTGTGAGAGGTGTTTACATGGGTTGGTGGACCTGCAAAGCTTGTGTGTGTGTGTGTGTGTATCAGAGCCAAGATGATATGGAGTAGTGCTACAGTGCTATCAGGTATTCCTCTTCTGTTCCCATTCTGGGGACCAGGGCTTGTTACTACCTGTTACAATGGTGTCAACATGTTGTGGCTGATCTTTCAGCGGAGGGGGGGGGGGGGGGTGAATGTGCCAAAGACCTGACTGGGCCCAGCACCATGCGGTATGGCTCGTTATATTGTTGTGTGTGTGTGTGTTTTGTACTGAGAAACATGTATCTTGGTTCCAGAACAAAATGTCCTTGTGTTGGGGGATTTCATCAAGGTAAGTGTTTCTTGGTGTAATGTTGTCCCCAGGCTCACACAGCACATATAATACTGGGATATCAACCATTCAAAGTTGGCCTTAGTGGGTGTGACCATGGAATTATATGGGAGTGACCTTATTGAGTAAACTATTTGTCATCAGGCTATGTGCTTTGCTAGCAAAAACATTACAATTTGGTTGTCGCTAGTTAACACACAAGTCATAATTATGGCTAAACCCTGCCAATTTTCCACAATTTAAATTTAACCTTAAACCTAACTTTCACCACACTGATAACCTTATGCCTAACCCCAACCTTAAATTAGATCAAAAAATATTTTTGTTTTCAGGAATTTTTACAATATGGCCATTTTTTACTATCTTGTGGAAACCATTTCCCCTAGCCTCAAGGTAGAAAAACAACAACAGAAACTATCTTCCAGCTAGCTAATTAGCCACAGACTTAGCTAGCTAATTAGCAAAGGACTTTGCTTGCAAGCTAATGGCTCCACCGAGAAGAAGAAAGAATAGCCCCTTGAAATATGTGGTCAATGTGTTTATCTGTTATTTTACCAGGTAAGTTGACTGAGAACACATTCTCATTTGCAGCAACAACCTGGGGAATAGTTACAGGAGGGGGATTAATGAGCCAATTGTAAACTGTGGATTATTAGGTGACCGTGATGGTTTGAGGGCCAGATTGGGGATTTAGCCAGGTCACCAGGGATAACAACCCTACTCTTACGATAAATGCCATGGGATCTTTAATGACCACAGAGAGTCATGACACCCATTTAATGTCCCAACTGAAAGACAGCACCCTACACAGGGCAGTGTCCCAAATCACTGCCCTGGGGTATTGGGATATTTTTTAGACCAGAGGAAAGAGTGCCTCCTACTGGCCATCCAACAGCATCTGGTCTCTGATCCAGGGACTGACCAGGACCAACGCTGCTTAGCTTCAGAAGCAGGCCAACAGTGGTATGCAGGGTGGTATGCTGCTTGTGGAGAAAGCTCACAAACACAATCTCTTTATTGCCAAGACATCAGAACATTGGGGCAGGTGTTGTGGGAGATTATTGGTTGGCAGATCAAGCCAATGAGTGATGATTCTCCTGGCTGTCTGTATTGGCTAACGAAGGTCAAGTTTGATGTGTTGGTCCACCAGACCTTCCGCACATTTGGGCGGAAGTGTCTGGGAACAAGATTTCTCCTTGCAATTTGGGATCCTTGGGACATCATTCGGGATCCTTGGGTCGTCCCTACCCCATTGAAGTTGAAGACATTTAAAATGGTTAAGGTTCGGGTTAAGGTTAGGATTAGGAAAGGGTTATGATTATGGTTAAGGTTAGGTTAAAGGTAGGGGTTATGTTTAGAGTTAGGGTGTAGAAGGGAGGGAGGACTTCACTTTAGAGCAGGAGTGGGGAACCTTTTTGCCATCAAGGGCCATTTGGATATTTAAAGATTCATTCGGGGGCCATATTATTAAAATGAGCTATTTTCTGTTTTATTCATGTGACTTTAATCACTGTGACGTTGGTTTTATAGTTTAAATATTACTTGTATGATGTTTCTTGTGTCCTTGAGTATTTAGAAAAGTGCTAGTCCTATTTAAATACATATGAGTATTGTAGATAATGTTGTTGTTATTATTATGATTACTTGTTCAAACTCACCTCTAAAGCGATGGCTGAAACAGCTTATCTTTGACGAGGCGTTTGATGTCAGCCGGTAGTGAAGATGACGATACTCGCAGCTGTTTTTCCAGGTTCGTGTCAGTCTTGAGCAGAATCGAGTCTTTACAAGAGTCAGTTTGGAAAATAACTACTCACAGCAGTAGGTCATCCCGAACACAGATGCAAATTTAAGTGCATGTCTCCTCAGAATGAGGAAAATGCTCAGCGCTAACGTATATTTTGTAGAACTCAAGGAGAGGGAGGTTGTTGTTCCTGGCTTTGAGCTCCTCATTGCTTTGCAGCTTCATGACTTCATGTTGTAGGCTATACGGCACATCCGCTGGTTCAACGTTAAACGGTGCTGCAAATATATTCAGCTCCAGTTGTTTACTTTTCACATCCTCAAACCGCTCAAAAAATGCATTCGTGAGTTTTCCACACTCACCGGTATATTCCCACGTAATCTCAGGCTCTTGTCCTTGCAGAGTAGGAAAATCCCCTTTCTAGTTGGACTTGACATAGCTTTAATTTCGCTTCGAACAATTTCACATTTGACAGCAGATGTCAGCCTTTATAAAGCACATGTTTATATCATATTCGACATAGTGGGGTTATGTCATATTTGATATTAGTGATTATGTCACACAGTTATGCCACATTTATTAACCCTTTAGAAATCATGACATACTGTTATAGATGCTTTGTAACACATTATGTAGTGCACAAGCATTTTCCTAAACACGCAATAAACATCTGCTCAACACGTGTATGTGACCAATAACATTTGATTTGATTTATGAAGGCATTATGGAGGCATTATGAAGGATTTATGGAGGCATTATGAAGGCATTATGAAGGCATTATGAAGGATTTATGGAGGCATTATGAAGGCATTATGAAGGATTTATGGAGGCATTATGAAGGATTTATGGAGGCATTATGAAGGCATTATGAAGGCATTATGAAGGATTTATGGAGGCATTATGAAGGCATTATGAAGGATTTATGGAGGCATTATGAAGGCATTATGGAGGCATTATGAAGGATTTATGGAGGCATTATGAAGGATTTATGGAGGCATTATGAAGGCATTATGAAGGATTTATGAAGGATTTATGGAGGCATTATGCATTTATGAAGGCATTATGAAGGATTTATGGAGGCATTATGAAGGATTTATGGAGGCATTATGAAGGCATTATGAAGGATTTATGGAGGCATTATGAAGGCATTATGAAGGATTTATGAAGGCATTATGAAGGATTTATGAAGGCATTATGAAGGCATTATGAAGGATTTATGGAGGCATTATGAAGGATTTATGGAGGCATTATGAAGGCATTATGAAGGATTTATGGAGGCATTATGAAGGCATTATGAAGGGATTATGAAGGAGGAGGCATTATGAAGGCATTATGAAGGATTTATGAAGGCATTATGGAGGCATTATGAAGGATTTATGGAGGCATTATGAAGGCATTATGGAGGCATTATGAAGGATTTATGGAGGCATTATGAAGGCATTATGAAGGATTTATGGAGGCATTATGAAGGATTTGAAGGATTTATGGAGGCATTATGAAGGATTTATGGAGGCATTATGAAGGATTTATGGAGGCATTATGAAGGATTTATGGAGGCATTATGGAGGCATTATGAAGGGAGGCATTATGAAGGCATTTATGCATTATGAAGGATTTATGGAGGCATTATGAAGGATTTATGAAGGCATTATGAAGGATTTATGGAGGCATTATGAAGGCATTATGAAGGCATTATGAAGGCATTATGAAGGATTTATGGAGGCATTATGAAGGATTTATGAAGGCATTATGAAGGATTTATGGAGGCATTATGAAGGATTTATGGAGGCATTATGAAGGATTTATGAAGGCATTATGAAGGCATTATGAAGGATTTATGAAGGCATTTATGGAGGCATTATGAAGGCATTATGAAGGATTTATGGAGGCATTATGGAGGATTTATGGAGGCATTATGAAGGATTTATGGAGGCATTATGAAGGCATTATGGAGGCATTATGAAGGCATTATGGAGGATTATGGAGGCATTATGAAGGATTTATGGAGGCATTATGAAGGATTTATGGAGGCATTATGAAGGATTTATGGAGGCATTATGAAGGATTTATGGAGGCATTATGAAGGATTTATGGAGGCATTATGAAGGCATTATGAAGGCATTATGAAGGCATTATGAAGGATTTATGAAGGATTTATGAAGGATTTATGGAGGCATTATGAAGGATTTATGGAGGCATTATGGAGGCATTATGAAGGCATTATGAAGGCATTATGAAGGATTTATGAAGGCATTATGAAGGATTTATGGAGGCATTATGAAGGATTTATGAAGGCATTATGAAGGATTTATGGAGGCATTATGAAGGATTTATGGAGGCATTATGAAGGCATTATGAAGGATTTATGGAGGCATTATGGGATTTATGAGGCATTATGAAGGATTTATGGAGGCATTATGAAGGATTTATGGAGGCATTATGAAGGATTTATGGAGGCATTATGGAGGCATTATGAAGGATTTATGGAGGCATTATGAAGGCATTATGAAGGATTTATGGAGGCATTATGGAGGCATTATGAAGGCATTATGAAGGCATTATGAAGGATTTATGGAGGCATTATGAAGGATTTATGGAGGCATTATGAAGGATTTATGGAGGCATTATGAAGGCATTATGAAGGATTTATGGAGGCATTATGAAGGATTTATGGAGGCATTATGAAGGATTTATGGAGGCATTATGAAGGCATTATGAAGGATTTATGGAGGCGTTATGAAGGATTTATGGAGGCATTATGAAGGATTTATGGAGGCATTATGAAGGCATTATGAAGGATTTATGGAGACATTATGAAGGATTTATGAAGGATTTATGGAGGCATTATGAAGGCATTATGAAGGCATTTATGAAGGCATTATGAAGAGGAGGCATTATGAAGGATTTATGGAGGCATTATGGAATTATGGCATTATGAAGGAATTATGAAGGCATTATGAAGGATTTATGGAGGCATTATGAAGGCATTATGAAGGATTTATGAAGGCATTATGAAGGATTTATGGAGGCGTTATGAAGGATTATGAAGGCATTATGAAGGATTTATGAAGGCATTATGAAGGATTTTTGGAGGCATTATAGAGGCATTTATGGAGGCATAGAAGGCATTATGAAGGATTTATGGAGGCATTATGGAGGATTTATGGAGGATTTATGGAGGCATTATGAAGGATTTATGGAGGCATTATGAAGGCATTATATTTATGGAGGCATTATAGAGGCATTATGAAGGATTTATGGAGGCATTATGAAGGCATTATGAAGGATTTATGGAGGCATTATGAAGGCATTATGGAGGCATTATGAAGGATTTATGGAGGCATTATGAAGGCATTATGAAGGATTTATGGAGGCATTATGAAGGCATTATGAAGGATTTATGGAGGCATTATGAAGGATTTATGGAGGCATTATGAAGGATTTATGGAGGCATTATGAAGGCATTATGAAACCTTTATAAGCTGAACGTCATTTAAAGCAGGACCGAATTTTCAATGCAATTTCAACATATACATAGTGCTGAAGATTGTCTAGAGATTATATTGATGTAACAACCTGCTAGTCAGCTTAAGTCAATGTATCTAAGTAGCCATTT
The DNA here is from genome assembly GCF_036934945.1 of Oncorhynchus masou masou. Taxonomy (NCBI): domain Eukaryota; kingdom Metazoa; phylum Chordata; class Actinopteri; order Salmoniformes; family Salmonidae; genus Oncorhynchus; species Oncorhynchus masou. The sequence continues at coordinate 89,497,676 of NC_088223.1, read as the reverse complement.
TAGCCTAATTTCAATCTTTACAACGCAGGTTGAAATGAGATAAAAACAGTACTGGTTGATTTGTTTTTGTTTTTCTTCAAATCCAATGTATTTTACATGTTGATTCCACATCACAATACATTGGCAAATAATGGTGAAACAACGTTGATTCAACCAGTGTGTGCCCAATGGGTATCCACTCATCCAGGAGGTCTTGAGGGGAAACCAGTGTAGCACTACTCTGCTCTTATTGTTTAAAATGGCAGAACACCACAGCCTCTCGATTCTACCACATCCGTAAGCAGAAGACAGCTAGCAATACGAACCACAAAATCAATGGACAGAGAGCGAATGTAGCCGTTAAAAGCATTAAACGGATACAACTGTCTGGAACACAAGTGGGCAGCGAGAATGCCAGGGGACTAGTTTAGCCTTTCAGGCCTTCTCTAAACTGCTTGTATCATCTCCATGGCTGCACAGTGCAGTGTTGTTTTAGAACATGGGGCCCTCAGTGCTGCTGCCAGGCGCAACGCTGAGGCTTTTAGAGGGGCGCCAATACACTGTGGCTGTCTGTGCACTTCCTATTTCATCTTTCCAGGCAGACCTTAACACCACCATTCAGGTCAGATCAGGGAAGCCACCGTGTGTCTGGAGGTGATTTGATTATAAATTAAAATGGGTAGTTTAAATTCAATTAACTTTGAATGACTCGCTTGGACCCTGGACAAACCTATACGCTTATAAGCTGATGTTAATGGCAGACAATAACCTACCATTGGAGACAATCGCCTGACGCTGACACGTAGAGAATCCCCAACGCGCACAAATACACTGCCAGGAGGTTCGCGCCTGGAAAATTGAAAATGGTGCAAAGCAATGAGAAAAAGACAGATTAAAAGAGGAAATTAATGACAAATCATAATCAATATTGTATTGCATATATTACAAGATCCATTTTGATTGTCTTTTCATTTTCCTGAGTTTTAATTTGATGTGGCACCAATCACCCATAGTGATGTAAACCTGTAACCTCTACAGGATCCGTGGGTCCCCCGCGGGACGGTTGAGCTAACGTAGGCTAATGCGATTAGCATGAGGTTGTAAGTAACAAGAACATTTCCCAGGATATAGACATTTGATATGGACAGAAAGCTTAAATTCTTGTTAATCTAACTGCACTGTCCAATTTACAGTAGTTATTACAGTGAAATAATAACCCATAGTATATTTAAAAACTTTAAACACGTTAATTATGCACACTTTGTAATTTTCTGTCAACCATTGTTCTATTTTCAATTTAATTGTGGTACAATTCATTCTCCGTAGCTATTGTTGCTATTGTTTCCAATTGCCTATTGTTGGGGTGGCAGGGTAGCCTAGTGGTTAGAGCATTGGACTAGTAACCGGAAGGTTGTGAGTTCAAACCCCCGAGCTGACAAGGTACAAATCTGTCGTTCTGCCCCTGAACAGGCAGTTAACCCATTGTTCCCAGGCCGTCATTGAAAATAAGAATGTGTTCTTAACTGACTTGCCTGGTTAAATAAAGGTAAAAAAAATGGGTGAAAGTGTAATCATGTGCTGATAATAATGCAATGGAACCCAAATGGAATTTCAGTGCTAATGATATGTAGTGTTACATATTGGAGTCCTTTTTCAGTGCTGATAATAATATGGAGTCCCTATTTCAGTGCTGTAATGGTATGTAGTGTTACATATTGGAGTCCCTATTTCAGTGCTGTAATGGTATGTAGTGTTACATATTAGAGTATTTCAGTGCTGTAATGGTATGTAGTGTTACATATTGGAGTCCCTATTTCAGTGCTGTAATGGTAATGGTATTTCAGTGCTGTAATGGTATGTAGTGTTACATATTGGAGTCCCTATTTTAGTGCTGTAATGGTATGTAGTGTTACATATTGGAGTCCCTATTTCAGTGCTGTAATGAATGGTATGTAGTGTTACATATTGGAGTCCCTATTTCAGTCCATATTGGAGTCCCTATTTCAGTGCTGTAATGGTATGTAGTGTTACATATTGGAGTCCCTATTTCAGTGCTGTAATGGTATGTAGTGTTACATATTGGAGTCCCTATTTCAGTGCTGTAATGGTATGTAGTGTTACATATTGGAGTCCCTATTTCAGTGCTGTAATGGTATGTAGTGTTACATATTGGAGTCCTTATTTCAGTGCTGTAATGGTATGTAGTGTTACATATTGGAGTCCCTATTTCAGTGCTGTAATGGTATGTAGTGTTACATATTCCACTGTTGTGTTGTCTTTATATTTCAATCCAGTTAAAAATTCCTTAAAGGGACTGATAATTTTGATTTGCTTACATGAGACCTCATTCAGCATTCTGCATGACTTTTTTGTTTATCTCCCGACCCCACTACCAACATTATTAAGTAAACGCACAAATATGAACACATAAACATGGGCAAATAATTTTACGAAGTCACTCTCTGTCACAAACTTTAGGTCAAAATCACTTTGTCAAAGTTTGAATTGACCGACAACATGTTTTCTCCCCTTTGAAATGCCCAAAGTATAATTAGTGGGATTTACGTGAAGAAAATATCTGATATTAAAGAGCGACTTCCTTTAAAAACAACGAATCCCTATGTGGCATCGATATGTGTCAGAAACAGTTATTCTAGCGTCAAAATTGACTACAAAGTTTAAATTGGATAATTTTTTGTCATAAAGTCAGTCTCGTCTAAAATAGAGTTTTGAATATCTGTGTGTCACAATGGGTAAATTAAGGTTGGGTTTTGATTTGATGATGTCTAAAATGGAGTGAACAGCTGCGATAATTGCTCTCTATCCAGTTGCATAGATCAGGGGTTCCCTAACTTTTTTGGCCCACGACCCCTTTTTGATATCTGAAAATTTTTGCGACCCCACCCATGTGAAAAATTAAACATTTCTAGAAACCTGTTTTTGCTTTGTCATTATTGATTATTGTGTGTAGATTGATGAGGGGGGGAAATTATTTAATCAATTTCAGAGTAAGGCTGTAACATAACAAAATGTGAAAAAGTCAAGGGGTCTGAATACTTTGTAAATGACATCAAACCACATTCACTGGGCACACACTTATCCACACACATTCGCAAAACTAAGCGGAGATCACAGCATCAGTAAGTTTGATGTGGCACCAATCACCCATAGTGATGTAAACCTGTAACCTCTACAGAATCGTTGGGTCCCCCCGCGGGGCAGTTGAGCTAACGTAGGCTAACAGCTAATGTTTACTTATTTATTTGGGCCTATGTCAGTCAATTGTAAAACATTCTAACAGTATTTCTGATTGTCTTCTCAACTCAACTTCTTCTCAACAACTTCTCAACCATCACATACTTTTAATGTGGGGCAGTCAATTTCAAATTAGTCTGACATAATGTCTCTCATCTCTCCACCACTAATGAGATGGGTGTGACTTGATGCATGTCGGGACAGAGCTTCTCAAAGTCAGGGGGCGTGGCTTCTCAAAGTCAGGGGGCGTGGTCGACTCTGCGCACCTCATCTCTGCTGTCACATCCAACCTGGATGGATATTTGGTCTTAGTGCAGACGAGAACACTGAATCCAGCTTCACACAGAAATGAGCTGGCGAAGGGTACTAATGAAGGGTAACCTACCATGAGTTTTATGGGGCTTTCAAGACAACTGGGAACTCGGAGGAATAAGAGGTCAAATCGTGACGTCAGTGATCTTTAGGTTGGAGGCCTGAGTTCCCGAGTTAGAGTTCCAAGTTGGATGACCGTTCCCCAAAAAATTCACAGTCAGAACTTTCTTTCCGAGTTCCCAGTCTGAAGTTGGAAGCTGGAGATTTCCCAGTTGTTTTGAACACAGCATTGACGCTCAGAGGGAGAGGGCAAGAAATTACCTTTGAGTCAGGAACCAAAACACCTCCTTAGTGACCTGAAAATGCGTTGTCTGCGACATTCAGTCACATGATAGCTCGATCAGCTGTTCGATTTCACTTAGCGGCATGTCAACTGAGCCAGGATCACAGTTGGAAGTAGGTCCGACCCAAAGTGCTATTCCAAGTGTTGGAGTTGGAAACGTGTTGGAAACTTACTGATGCTGTGATCTGGGGCAGCAGGGTAGCCTAGTGGTTAGAGTGTTGGACTAGTAATCAAAAGGTTGAAAGTTCAAATCCCTGAGCTGACAAGGTACAAATCTGTCGTTCTGCCCCTGAACAGGCAGTTATCCTGTTCTTAGGCCGTCATTAAAAATAAGAATTTGTTCTTAACTGAATTGCCTAGTAAAATAAAGGTAAAATAAAATCTCCACATAGTTTTGCGAATTTGTGTGAATAAGTGGATGTGGTTTGATGTCATTTACAAAGTATTCAGACCCCTTGACTTTTTCACATTTTGTTATGTTACAGCATTACTCTGAAATGGATTAAATAATTCATCAATCCCCCTCATCAATCTCCCCCTAATAATCCAAAATGACAAAGCAAAAACAGGTTTTTAGAAATATTAGCAAATGTATAAAAACATTTTTTTGAAAACATCTTATTACATACAGTTGAAGTTGGAAGTTTATATACACTTAGGTTGGAATCATTAAAACTCATTTTCAACCACTCCACAAATTTCTTGTTAACAAACTATAGTTTTGTTAAGTCAGTTAGGACATCTACTTTGTGTATGACACAAGTCATTTTTCCAACAATTGTTTACAGACAGATTATTTCACTTATGATTCACTGTATCACAATTCCAGTGGGTCAGAAGTTTACATACATTAAGTTGACTGTGCCTTTAAACTTGGAAAATTCCAGAAAATGATGTCATGGCTTTAGAAGCTTCTGACAGGCTAATTGACATTTGAGTCAATTGGAGGTGTACCTTTGTATGTATTTCAAGGCCTACCTTCAAACTCAGTGCCTCTTGTCTTGACATCATGGGAAAATCTAAAGTCTGGTTCCTCCTTGAGAGCAATTTCCAAACACCTGAAGGTCCCACGTTCATCTGTACAAACAATAGTACGCAAGTATAAACACCATGGGACCACGCAGCCGTCATACCGCTCAGAAAGGAGACGTGTTCTGTCTACTAGAGATAAACGTACTTTGGTAAAGTGCAAATCAAACCCAGAACAACAGCAAAGGACCTTGTGAAGATGCTGGAGGAAAAAGGTGCAAACGTATCTATATATACAGTTAAACGAGTCCTATATCGACATAACCTGAAAGTTCGCTCAGCAAGGAAGAAGCCACTGCTCCAAAACCACTATAAAAAAAGCCAGACTACAGTTTGCAAGTGCACATGGGGACTAAGATGGTACTTTTTGGAGAAATGTCCTCTGGTCTGATGAAACAAAAATAGAACTTTTTGGCCATAATGACCATCGTTATGTTTGGAGGAAAAAGGGGGAGGCTTGCAAGCCGAAGATCACCATCCCAACCGTAAAGCACGGGGGGTGGCAGCATCATTTTGTGGGGTGCTTTACTGCAGGAGGGACTGGTGCACTTCACAAAATAGATGGCATCATGGGGAAGGAAAATTATGTGGATATATTGAACCAACATCTCAAGACATCATTCAGGAAATTAAAGCTTGGTCGCAAATGGGTCTTCCAAATGGACAATGACCCCAAGCATACTTCCAAAGTTTTGTCAAAATGGCTTAGGAACAGCAAAGTCAAGGTATTGTGGCCATCACAAAGCCCTTAGTTCAATCCTATAGAACATTTGTGGCAGAACTGAAAATGCGTGTGCGAGCAAGGAGGCCTACAAACCTGACTCAGTTACACCAGCTCTGTCAGGAGGAATGGGCCAACAAACACCCAATTTATTGTGGGAAGCTTGTGGAAGGCTACCCAAAACATTTGACCCAAGTTAAACAATTTAAAGGCAATGCTTCCAAATATGAATTGAGTGTATGTAAACTTCTGACCCACTGCGGATGTGATGAAAGAAATAAAAGCTGAAATAAATCATTCTCTCTACTATTATTCTGGCATTTCACATTCTTAAAATAGAGTGGTGATCCTAACTGACCTAAAACAGGGAATGTTTACACTGATTAAATGTCAGGAATTGTGAAAAACTGAGTTTAAATGTATTTTTATTTTACTTGGCAAGTCAGTTAAGAACAAATTCTTATTTTCAATGACAGCCAAGGAACAGTGGGTAAACTGCCTGTTCAGGGGCAGAACGACAGATTTTTACCTTGTCAGCTCAGGGATTTGAACTTGCAACCTTCCGGTTACTAGTCCAATGTTCTAACCACTAGGCTACCCTGCGGCCCCGTGGCTAAGGTGCATGTAAACTTCCGACTTCAACTGTAAATATTCACACCCTTTTGCTGTGAGACATGAAATTGAGCTCAGGTGCATCTTCTTTCCATTGGTCATCCTTGAGATGTTTCTACAACTTGATTGGAGTCCACCTGTGGTAAATTCAATTGACTGGACATGATTTGGAAAGGCACACACCTGTCTATATAAGGTCCCACAGTTGACAGTGTATGTCAGAGCAAAAACCAAGCCATGAGGTCGAAGGAAATGTCCGTAGAGCTCAAAGACAGGATTGTGTCGAGGCACAGATCTGGAGAAGGGTACCAACGACTTTCTGCAACATTGAAGGTCCCCACGAACACAGTGGCCTCAGTCATTCTTAAATGGAAGAAGTCTTATAGCACCAAGACTCCGAGAGCTGGCCGTCCGGCCAAACTGAACAATCGGGGGAGAAGGGCCTTGGTAAGGGAGGTGTCCATGAAACTGATGGTCACTCTGACAGAGCTCCAGAGTTTCTCTTTGGAGATGGAAGAACTTACCAGAAGGACAACCATCTCTGCAGCACTTCACCAATCAGGCTTTTATGGTAGAGTGGCCAGACGGAAGCCATTCCTCAGGAAAAGGCACATGACAGCACGCTTGGAGTTGGCCAAAAGGCACCCAAAGGACTCTCAGAACATGAGATAGAAGATTCTCTGGCCTGATGAAACCAAGACGGGCAACGGGACAACGACCCGAAGCACACAGCCAAGACAACGTAGGAGTGTCTTTGGGACAAGTCTCTGAACGTTTTGGAGTGGACCAGCCAGAGCCCAGACTTGAACTCGATCGAACATCTCTGGAGAGACCTGAAAATAGCTGTGCATCCCTTCCAACATGACAAAGATTAAGAGGATCTGCAGAGACGAATGGAAGAAATTCCCCAAATACAGGTGTGCCAAGAGGGTAGCGTCATACCCAAGAAGACTCAAGGCTATAAGGTGCTTTAAGAAAGTACTGAGTAAAGGGTCTAAATACTTATCTAAATGTGATATTTCTGTTTTTTATTTGTAATAAATTTGTAATCAAAATCAAAAAAGCCAGTTTTTGGTTTATCATTATGGGGTGTTGTGTGTAGATTGATGAGGGGGGCAGGAGGGGGGGGCAATGTAATCCATTTAGAATAAGGCTGTAATGTAAAACAAATGTGGGAAAAAGTCAAGGGGTCTGAATACTTTCCGAATGCTCTGTATCTCTTAAGTTCTGTGCTCAGCTCTTTTGCCTCCAATTGCTCTCAGTGTATCATACAATGTGTCCATGTGTCAGAGGGAAACACACATTCATAACCAGAGGCCTGTGTGCTTTCCCGTGATAGATAGAGCCACATCTGTGCAAAAGCCCACCATTCGATCCCATATGGAATGTGTTTTTCATCAATGTAGCCAGGAAGCACAGCACACATTCCATATGTTGTTTCATGCTTGGGAATCGTGAGACAGAACAATATGTCCTTGTAAATAGCATCCCCGACTTGTATAGCCAACAAAAGCCAATGCATGGGCATCTCGGCCTTCACAGCTAACGTTCATTTGGAGACCATAATTTGGGGAGTTTGAGTCATTCAGTCAGTTTCCTCTTGATTGCTAGCAGTACCATAAATTCTTTGTTTAACTGTGTTATCTGACACAGTTATTGATGTGAGTTTCTGTTCCTTTGCCTCCCCACATATTGTTTTCACCATATCAATTGCGGCCGATAATATCAAAGTCTCTGCAACAGTGTGTGATTTCATAGCATAGAGAGCCTAGTCATTCACCGTGGGAGTGATTCAATAGTGTGTGGTTTCATAGTGGTAGAGGGCCTGGTCATTCACCATGGGAATGATTCATTAGTGTGTGGTTTCATAGCGTAGAGGGCCTAGTCATTCACCATGGGAATGATTCATTAGTGTGTGGTTTCGTAGCATAGAGAGCCTAGTCATTCACCGTGGGAGTGATTCAATAGTGTGTGGTTTCATAGTGGTAGAGGGCCTAGTCATTCACCATGGGAATGATCCATTAGTGTGTGGTTTCAACACGTCGCCATTTTTTTATTTGACAAATACTGCACCAAACACCTTAGTTTGATGTAAAATTGCGCCACTAAAACATCCTCAGCAAAAACGTCAAAAATAATTGTAGATTTCGTGACGTATCTTGGATTCATTCTGGGGATTTTGAGGAAGTGAAACAGGCTTCCGCGTCTACAGTGTCTCATGGGGGACAAATGCGTCTCATTCACCAAATGTGGTACCGGTCAGGAAAAATATATTCTAGACTAAAATCTTGTTTTTCTAATGAGCAACAGAAAAACACACGTACCAATCGGCATTCAGTGCCTCCTTAAAGTTTCTTAACCTAATATTGAAAGCATCAGCAAAGAGAAAGTAGGGTAGTAGAAACAGCAAGGGCACCGAGCATTGATAGCCAATGCCCTGGTAGTTCTCCCCTCGCCTCCTTTAAAAATACACGAGAAGTTCTACTCCCTATCCATTAAACAAGCACCAGGCACAAGCCGTTTACATCTTTAGGTTTTCTCTTGTTTTCTCTCTACTGTGTCGAGAGTAAAACCGTGGTCATTACGTCCAGCTGGATATCTACAAAGACAAGACAGTCGACTGCTTAATTAGCTTTGGCTCTGGCAATTGGTTTCCTGTTCCTGAAATCATGGAGCCATCTGCAACTGCTGTCACAACTTCCACCGACGTCGGTCCCTCTCCTTGTTCCGGCGGCGTTCGGCGGTCAACGTCACGGCTTTCTAGCCATCGCCGATCCACTTTTCATTTTCCATTTGTTTTGTCTTTGTTTTACACACCTGGTTTCAATTCCCCAATTACATGTTCATTATTTAACCCTCTGTTTTCCCCATGGTTTTTGTGTGTGATTGTTTTATGTATGTTCGGTCCGTTATTGTGGGCTCGGTATTACGACATGTTATTGGGAATATTTAAGTAAAGTGACTTGTGTTTACTCATCTCTGCTGTCCTGTGCCTGACTCCTCTGCACCAGCTACACCCAGACCATTACAAATGCATCCTTTCACATAATGAGTTCATTTAAAAGGAAGCCGCTTGTAAGGCTCATCCTCTATTTGACAGAATTTCTGATGATTGAGCATTAGTGAGGGCTCCTGATTGGCACAGCAGGCTGAAGCACTGCATCTCAGTGCAAGAGGCATCATTACAGTCCCTGATTTGTATCCAGGCTGTATCACATCTGGCTCCTTTCCTTTATACTCATGTGTTTTCCAGTAGAACGTGAACAGCGGAATGACTTATTTGTTTATGGGCAACGGTTACCCCTGCAGTCTTCTGGAAAAGATAGGATTCTTAAAACAGTACAGCAAATGTATATATTTATTTAGACAAGATGGCAGCAATTACTTCCATTAGATTGTTATGCGCAAACAAAGTATAAATGTTCCTAAATACACTCAGTAAAATAGAAACCGTCTCTATAATGTAATCGCTGTAATGTCTGTAATATCTGTAATCTCTATAATGTATGTAATCCCTGTAATGTATGTAATGTCTGTAATCTGTGTAATCTCTGTAATGTCTGTAATGTTTGTAATCTCTATAATGTATGTAATCCCTGTAATGTCTGTTATCTCTGTAATGTCTGTAATGTCTGTAATCTCTGTAATCTGTGTGAGGTCTGTAATCTCTGTAGTGTCTTTAATATCTGTAATCTCTGTAATCTCTGTAATCTCTGTAATGTGTGTAATGTCTGTAATCTGTGTAATCACTGTAGTGTATGTAATATATATATAATGTCTGTAATTTCTGTAATCTGTGTAATCACTGTAGTGTATGTAATGTTTGTAATCTCTATAATGTATGTAATCCCTGTAATGTCTGTTATCTCTGTAATCTGTGTTATGTCTGTAATCTGTGTAATGTCTGTAATCTGTGTAATGTCTGTAATCTGTGTAATGTCTGTAATCTCTGTAGTGTATGTAATGTCTGTAATGTCTGTAATCTCTGTAAAGTCTGTAATCTCTGTAATCTCTGTAAAGTCTGTAATCTCTGTAATCTCTGTAATGTCTGTAATCTCTGTAATCTGTGTAATCACTGTAGTGTATGTAATGTTTGTAATCTCTATAATGTATGTAATCCCTGTAATGTCTGTTATCTCTGTAATCTCTGTAATCTGTGTAATCTCTATAATGTTTGTTATCTCTGTAATGCCTGTATTCTCTGTAATCTCTGCCTAGAAGATGAACTCAGTAAACCCAGGACAGAAGTAGAAATCAATGTCGTACAGGACATGGACAAGAACAGCAACTCTTCCAGGACATTGGTCTCTCAAGGGTTATTAAAGTGGATATATAAAATAAAATTTAAAAAATCCAGAAGAAACGTTAACATCAGCCCATATTTAACCCATGAGAGAACCATGTCCTGGGAGAGTCATGTCAAATGAAGTGACCCCACATTCACAGGTTCCTGTGTAAAGCACCACACTGAACAAACGTCTGTGGTAACTGTGTGTGTGTGTGTGTGTGTGTGTGTGTGTGTGTGTGTGTGTGTGTGTGTAGATCAGTGGAGGTGCTGTCACCGGTGATGTATTGACACCTTCCAGGTTTTGATTATATTTAAACACCTGAGGGCCATAAGTCCTAAATCAGAGTTCTATTCACACTTACAAAAACATGCACACACACACACACACACACACACACACACACACACACACACACACACACACACACACACACACACACACACACACACACACACACACACACACACACACACACCATCTTCACTAATGTGCTAAATCCCGCTCCTCCTGTACATCAGCACTATAGTGTGTCTGAGGTTCCACAATACAATACATGTTATCCACCCTAAAAATACATGTTATTCACCCAAACAATACATGTTATCCACCCTAACAATACAATACATGTTATCCACCCTAACAATACAATACATGATATCCAGCCTAACAATACAATACATGTTATCCAGCCTAACAATACAATACATGTTATCCACCCTACCAATACAATACATGTTATCCACCCTAACAATACAATACATGTTATCCACCCTAACAATACATGTTATCCACCCTAACAATACAATACATGTTATCCACCCTAACAATACAAAACATGTTATCCACCCTAACAATACAATACATGTTATACACCCTAACAATACATGTTATCCACCCTAACAATACATGTTATCCACCCTAACAATACATGATATCCACCCTAACAATACAATACATGTTATCCACCCTAACAATACAATACATGATATACACCCTAACAATACATGTTATCCACCCTAACAATACATGTTATCCACCCAAACAATACAATACATGTTATCCATCCGAACAATACAATACATGTTATCCACACTAACAATACATGTTATCCACCCTAATGATACATGTCATCCACCCTAACAATACAATACATGTTATCCACCCTAACGATACATGTTATCCACCCTAACAATACATGTTATCCACCCTAACAATACATTATATCCACCCTAACAATACATGTTATCCACCCTAACAATACATGACATGTTATCCACCCTAACAATAAATGTTATCCACCCTAACAACACAATACATGTTATCCACCCTAACAATACATTTTATTCACCCTAACAATACATGATATCCACCCTAACAATACATGTTATCCACCCTAACAATACATGTTATCCACCCTAACAATACAATACATGTTATCCACCCTAACAATACATTTTATTCACCCTAACAATACATGCTATCCACCCTAACAATACATGTTATCCACCCTAACAATACATTATATCCACCCTAACAATACATGTTATCAACCCTAACAATACATGACATGTTACCTACCCTAACAATACAATACATGTTATCCACCCCAACAATACAATATCTGTTATCCACCCCAACAATACATGTTATCCACCCTAACAATACATGTTATCCACCCTAACAAAACATGTTATCCACCCTAACAATACATGTTATCCACCCCAACAATACATGTTATCCACCCCAACAATACATGTTATCCACCCTAACAATACATGTTATCCACCCTAACAATACAATACATGTTATCCACCCAAACAATACCTGTTATCCACCCTAACAATACATTTTATTCACCCTAACAATACATGATATCCACCCTAACAATACATGATATCCACCCTAACAATACATGTTATCCACCCTAACAATACAATACATGTTATCCACCCTAACAATACATTTTATTCACCCTAACAATACATGCTATCCACCCTAACAATACATGATATCCACCCTAACAATAAATGTGATCCACCCTAACAATACAATACATGTTATCCACCCTAACGATACATGACATGTTATCCACCCTAACAACACATGTTATCCACCCTAACAATACATGATATCCACCCTAACAATACATGTTATCCACCCTAGCAATAAATGACATGTTATCTACCCTAACAATACAATACATGTTATCTACCCTAACAATACAATACATGTTATCCACCCCAACAATACAATACATGTTATCCACCCCAACAATACATGTTATCCACCCTAACAATACATGTTATCCACCCCAAAAATACATGTTATCCATACTAACAATACAATACATGTTATCCACCCTAACAATACATGACATGTTATCCACCCTAACAATACAATACATGCTATCCACCCTAACAATACATGTTATCCACCCTAACAATAAAATACATGTTTTCCACCCTAACAATACATGTTATCCACCCATACATAACAATACATGTTATCCACCCCAACAATACATGTTATCCACCCTAACAATACATGATATCCACCCTAACAATACATGTTATCCACCCTAAAAATACAATACATGTTATCCACCCTAACAATACATGTTATCCACCCTAACAATACATGTTATCCACCCAAACAATACATGATATCCACCCAAACAATACATGATATCCACCCTAACAATACAATACATGTTATCCACCCTAACAATACATGTTATCCACCCCAAAAATACATGTTATCCACCCTAGCAATACAATACATGTTATCCACCCAAACAATACCTGTTATCCACCCTAACAATACATTTTATTCACCCTAACAATACATGATATCCACCCTAACAATACATGATATCCACCCTAACAATACATGTTATCCACCCTAACAATACAATACATGTTATCCACCCTAACAATACATTTTATTCACCCTAACAATACATGCTATCCACCCTAACAATACATGATATCCACCCTAACAATAAATGTGATCCACCCTAACAATACAATACATGTTATCCACCCTAACGATACATGACATGTTATCTACCCTAACAATACAATACATGTTTTCCACCCTAACAATACATGTTATCCACCCTAACAATACATGACATGTTATCTACCCTAACAATACAATACATGTTATCTACCCTAACAATACAATACATGTTATCCACCCCAACAATACAATACATGTTATCCACCCCAACAATACATGTTATCCACCCTAACAATACATGTTATCCACCCCAAAAATACATGTTATCCACCCTAACAATACAATACATGTTATCCACCCTAACAATACATGACATGTTATCCACCCTAACAATACAATACATGCTATCCACCCTAACAATACATGTTATCCACCCTAACAATAAAATACATGTTTTCCACCCTAACAATACATGTTATCCACCCTAACAATACATGTTATCCACCCCAACAATACATGTTATCCACCCTAACAATACATGTTATCCACCCTAACAATACATGATACCCACCCTAACAATACATTTTATCCACCCTAACAATACAATACGTTATCCACCCTAACAATACATGTTATCCGCCCTAACAATACATGTTATCCACCCTAACAATACAATACATGTTATCCACCCTAACAATACATGTTATCCACCCCAACAATACATGTTATCCACCCCAACAATACATGTTATCCACCCTAACAATACATGTTATCCACCCTAACAATACATGTTATCCACCCTAACAATACATTTTATCCACCCTAACAATACATGTTATCCACCCAAACAATACACGATATCCACCCTAACAATACATGTTATCCACCCTAACAATAAAATACATGTTATCCACACTAACAATACATGTTATCCACCCTAACAATACATGTTATACACCCCAACAATACATGTTATCCACCCTAACAATACATGTTATCCACCCTAACAATACATGATATCCACCTTAAAAATACATGTTATCCACCCTAACAATACAATACATGTTATCCACCCTAACAATACATGTTATCCACCCTAACAATACATGTTATCCACCCAAACAATACATGTTATCCACCCTAACAATACAATACATGTTATCCACCCTAACAATACATGTTATCCACCCTAACAATACAATACATGTTATCCACCCTAACAATACAATACATGATATCCACCCTAACAATACAATACATGATATCCACCCTAACAATACATGATATCCACCCCAACAATACATGTTATCCACCCTAACAATACATGTTATCCACCCTAACAATACATGATATCCACCCTAACAATACATGATATCCACCCTAACAATACATGTTATCCACCCTAACAATACATGTTATCCACCCCAACAATACATGTTATCCACCCTAACAATACATGATATCCACCCTAACAATACAATACATGTTATCCACCCTAACAATACATGTTATCCACCCTAACAATACAATACATGTTATCCACCCTAACAATACAATACATGATATCCACCCTAACAATACAATACATGATCCACCCCAACATGTTATCCACTAACAATACATGTTATCCACCCCAACAATACAATACATGTTATCCACCCTAACAATACATGTTATCCACCCTAACAATACATGATCCACCCTCAATACAAATACATGATATCCACCCTAACAATACATGTTATCCACCCTAACAATACATCCACCCTAACAATACATGTTATCCACCCTAACAATACATGATATCCACACTAACAATACATGATATCCACCCCAACAATACATGTTATCCACCCTAACAATACATGTTATCCACCCCAACAATACATGTTATCCACCCTAACAATACATGAATCCAAAAATACATGTTATCCACCCTAACAATACATGTTATCCACCCTAACAATACATGTTATCCACCCTAACAATACATGTTATCCACCCTAACAATACATGTTATCCACCCTAACAATACATGTTATCCACCCTAACAATACATGTTATCCACCCTAACAATACATGTTATCCACCCAAACAATACATGTTATCCACCCTAACAATACATGTTATCCACCCTAACAATACATGTTATCCACCCTAACAATACAATACATGTTATCCACCCTAACAATAAAATACATGTTATCCACCCTAACAATACATGTTATCCACCCTAACAATACATGTTATCCACCCCAACAATACATGTTATCCACCCCAACAATACATGTTATCCACCCTAACGATACAATACATGTTATCCACCCTAACAATACAATACATGTTATCCACCCTAACGATACATGTTATCCACCCTAACAATACAATACATGTTATCCACCCTAACGATACATGTTATACATCCTAACAATACATGACATGTTATCCACCCTAACAACACACCCTTCATGAAAGAGAGGTATCAGCCTTTTGTAGACTATAACGCTGAAGGCTGTCAGACTACCCCACCTCTAACTCACCCTGCCCTGGATACTTATCTCGCTACCCTGCTACATGTTGCCATAGCGATGATCAGCTGTAATTAGCAGGGACAGATCTAATTACAAACGGGTCTAAAAGCCTGTGATGTAATTTGGCGCGCTCCCTGACTCCCCAAGAGCAGGCAAAGGGCAGGGCTCCTCTCTAATGAGTTATTTAAAGATGATAAAAGCTCATTTAGCCTCTGGAGGAAAGGCCAAGGGAGAAAGACTGCCAAACAGGCATTACTCTCGGTCACAGAGTGATACAATGGAGTGTTACAACGGAGTGTCACAAGCCAAGGTACAGACAGATCCAGGTAGAGACAGATCCAGGTAGAGACAGATCCAGGTACAGACAGATCCAGGTACAGACAGATCCAGGTACAGACAGATCCAGGTAGAGACAGATCCAGGTACAGACAGATCCAGGTACAGACAGATCCAGGTAGAGACAGATCCAGGTAGAGACAGATCCAGGTACAGACAGATCCAGGTAGAGACAGATCCAGGTACAGACAGATCCAGGTACAGACAGATCCAGGTAGAGACAGATCCAGGTACAGACAGATCCAGGTACAGACAGATCCAGGTAGAGACAGATCCAGGTAGAGACAGATCCAGGTACAGACAGATCCAGGTACAGACAGATCCAGGTACAGACAGATCCAGGTACAGACAGATCCAGGTAGAGACAGATCCAGGTACAGACAGATCCAGGTACAGACAGATCCAGGTAGAGACAGATCCAGGTACAGACAGATCCAGGTACAGACAGATCCAGGTAGAGACAGATCCAGGTACAGACAGATCCAGGTACAGACAGATCCAGGTCCAGAGACAGATCCAGGTAGAGACAGATCCAGGTACAGACAGATCCAGGTAGAGACAGATCCAGGTAGAGACAGATCCAGGTAGAGACAGATCCAGGTAGAGACAGATCCAGGTACAGACAGATCCAGGTACAGACAGATCCAGGTACAGACAGATCCAGGTAGAGACAGATCCAGGTACAGACAGATCCAGGTACAGACAGATCCAGGTAGAAACAGATCCAGGTACAGACAGATCCAGGTACAGACAGATCCAGGTACAGACAGATCCAGGTACAGACAGATCCAGGTAGAGACAGATCCAGGTAGAGACAGATCTAGGTAAAGTTTGAGGAGCTGATCCCGATGCAGAATTTAAACGAGATCTGTGCAGTAACACATCATATTTACAGTACATTCAGAAAGTATTCAGACCCCTTGACTTTCCACATGCTGTTACGTTACAGCCTTATTCTAAAATGTCCCGACATCAATGCTAAATTATTACACAATTAAATTACTCATGTAACAATTAATTAAGTAGCAATCTGGGGCACCACAGAAAAAGTTATTTAACGAGTTACTATCGCCCAACTAAACTCTAAAGATATAAATATCTCTACATCAGTCACAGTCAATTAATTAATTCTTATTGACCTTCAGTCTCATTCTGAATCTTGCAAAATTCTTGGATATCTGCACGAACCCTAGTACTAATGATGAATCAGTGATATACAAATAATCACACAGAATTACATAAACACACAAAGAGAATAGCTTACACATTGATTACTACATAATGCAATGAAAAGTCCCTAGTGGACCAAACCCGTTAGGACGGCTTGGTAGACAATGGAAAGTGGTGGGGACAGATAAAGAGTGGGAAAGACAGGATGGAAACACTACATATAGTTGCTAACTATGCTAATGGCAATGCTAATACTTTGCAAATTAATGGCCGCTCATTCGAGAGAATTGCAATGTATATATTTACGTGTGTATGTCTTTGTTGTCTCTCTTGAAATCGCCGGTCCTTCTGGGGAGTAATTCCAAAGAAAGTCTCTGGTTTGTCCACCAGAGATCAAAGTAGTTTCGTAGTTGTAGTTCTGTTATATTGGTGTCACGTCCTGACCATAGAGAGCCTTTATTTTCTATGGTAGAGTAGGTCAGGGCGTACTGGGGGGTTAGTCTAGTTTATTATTTCTATGTGGGGTTCTAGATTAGTTTTTCTATGTTGGTGATTTTGTACGATTCCCAATTAGAGGTAGCTGGTAATTGTTGTCTTTAATTGGGGATCATATTTCAGTAGCGTTTTCTCCACCTGTGGTTTATGGGGTATTGTTTTGAGTTAGTGCACGTGGCACCTCTGTAGTCACGGTTCGTTGTTAGTTTATTGTTTATTGTTTTGTTTTGCTAAGTTTCACTTTCTAATAAATTATGTGGAACTCAACATCCGCTGTGCCTTGGTTCGATAATTATTCTAGCGAATGTGACAATTGGATACGTCTGACGTACCAATGGTCATTTGATAGGGAAATGTTCTTTCGAATGGATCTTTCAGAGCACTTAATTAAACATCTGCAGACTGGATGTTCCTGTGCAGGCGTCATCTTCTTCACTCGAGACATTTTCAGAGTTTGTAACCGTTTTTGTACCTTTCAGCTCACGTTGTCCGTGTACAGGTCTCGTGACGTCCGGTTCACAACGTCCGCCGGTCTAATGTAGAGTTAGAACCATTTTACAAATCCATAGCAATGTACTGGTCTGTAGAGATTTAAATTTCTTAACCATTTCAGCGTCTGGATTCACATCCTCACGGTCTCTGGTCTACAGAGACTTTCTTCTTCTCTGTTGAAAGTCGTCATCTTCTTCACTCGAGACATTTTCAGAGTGTCTAACCATTCCGTATCTTCCAGCTCACGCTAGTGGTCCTGCTGGTCTAATGTTAATTTAGCTAAAAGTGGATTTTATGGGGAAAGGGGGCGTTCCCTGATGATGACATAATGTCTGTGGCTGTGGTCACTGTCTGGTTAAGACATCATATGAAAAACAATTCTCTCATTTAGAAGCCTAACATCACATTATATCTTCTCACAAATAGTTTCATATTTAATCATTTAAGTTACAGAACATTTAGATGTGAATCTGATCACTGGGAATAATACACATTCAGAGATACAGTTATTTAATTCTACTGTCCTTAGTTACCTCACAAATTAGTAATGAATTCAATATGATTGTTCTTTAAGTACACACGGACCCTTCCAACTGCTTGGATTACAGAAATATTGTTTCATTATTTAAACTTTTGATGTTACTGTACTGCAACGTCTCTCTGTGGTAACAAATGGATTTAACTTCCATTACTGAAAGAGTGAGAGAGAGCGCTTACCTGCAGTTATTTACGACCATCATAAAACTGTGGTGGGGGAGAGAGAGGGAGGAGGAGGGGAGGGGGGGGGGGGGTGACCTGGCACCTATGATCCTCACCCGTAAGTGCAAGTCATGACAGTCCCCATCTGGTGGTTTCAATCTTATGATTATCCTGCAAGTTGCAAACCAACATAAAAATGACCATGGGATGTCCTGGTTGTGGATCATGCAAACAAACAAACAAAAAAAGTTTTTACTTTGTCATTATGGGGTATTGTGTAGGAAATACATTTTAGAATAATGCTGTAACGTAACAAAATGTGGAAGAAGTCAAGGGGTCTGAATACTTTCTGAATACCCTATGTTACCAATGTTATAACTTCTTGGTGACAGGGGGGGCAGTATTGAGTAGCTTGGATGAAGAAGGTGACCAGAGTAAACTGCCTGCTACTTTGTCCCAGATGCTAATATATGCATATTATTAGAAGTATTGGATAGAAAACACTCTGAAGTTTCTAAAACTGTTTGAATGATGTCTGTGAGTATAACAGAACTCATATGGCAGGCAAAAACCTAAGAAAAATCCAACCAGGAAGTGGGAAATCTGAGGCTTGTAGTTTTTTAAAACTCAGACCCTATTATAGATGCAGTGGGATATTGGTTATGTTGCACTTCCTAAGGCTTCCACTAGATGTCAACAGTCTTTGGACTTTGTTTGAGGCTTCTACTGTGAAGTGGGACTGAATGAGAGAGAAATTAGTCAGGTGTCTGGCAGAGTGTCACAGGCTCGTATCGTGCGGTCACGAGAGAGTCAGCTCTCGTTCCATTGCTTTTCTACAGACATAGGAATTCTACGGTTGGAACATTATTAAAGATTTATGATAAAAAGTCCGACATTCGGCTGGACCTGAACGCGCTTTTGGATTTGTTTACCAAACGCCCTAATAAAAGAAGCTATTTGGACATCAATTATGGACTTTATCGAACAAATCAAACATTTATGGTGGAACTGGGAGTCATGGGAGTGTATTCTGATGAAGATCATCAAAGGTAAGTGAATATTTATAATGCTATTTGTTGACTACCTAATATGGCGGATATCTTTTTGGCTGTTTTGTTGTCTGAACGCTGTACTCAGATTATTGCATGGTTTGCTTTTCCGTAAAGTAAAAAAAAAGATCTGACACAGTGGTTTCATTATTTTTGGATTTTATATTTAACCAGGCAAGTCAGTTAAGAACAAATTCTTATTTTCAATGACGGCCGAGGAACAGTGGGTTAACTGCCTGTTCAGGGGCAGAATGACAGATTTGTACCTCGTCAGCTCAGGGGTTTGATCTTGCAACCTTCCAGTTACTAGTCCAACGCTCTAACCACTAGGCTACCCTGCCGCCTTGGTTGTGGTTGCATTAACCTCTAGCGACTAGCAATCCCGTATCCGGGAGCATAATCATAACCTCAAGCGCATTACCATAACGCAACTTTTCCTATTCATGAAAATCGCAAATGAAATGAAATAAATATATTCAAACACAAGCTTAGCCTTTTGTTAACAACACTGTCATCTCAGATTTTCAAAATATGCATTACAGTCAACGCTAGACAAGCATTTGTGTAAATGTATCATGGCATAATGCTATGCTAGACTCTGCTGGCAGCAGGCAACATTTTCACGAAAATAAGAAAAGCAACCAAATTAAATAATTTACCTTTGAAGAACTTCAGATGCTTTCACTCAGGAGACTCCCAGTTAGATAGCAAATGTTCCTTTTTTCCGAAAAAGGTCCCGTTTGTTCATCAGTTTTGGCTGAGAAATCGACTGAAAAATACTTCAACTATAACGCAAAACTTTTTTCAAAATTTGCTCCATAATATCGACAGAAACATGGCAAACGTTGTTGAGGATCCATCCTCAAGGTGTTTTTAACATATGTTTTCGATAATATATCCGTTGAGGCAGTTGGTTTCTCATAAGAAGCGATTAGAAAAATGGCTACCTCATTATTTTACGCAAGGTTTTCTGCGGGAGACAACATGTGACCACATGCCATATATGGTCCCTTACAGCCATTCTTCAAGGGAAATGCCTAAAAAGACGTCACAATGCTGTAGACACCTTGGGGAAAACGTGGAAAATGTAAGCTCATTCGTAGCTCATTCACAGCCATGGAAGGAGTCATTGGCAATGAGGCGGTTTCAAAAAATGCGGCACTTCCTGATTGGATTTTTATCTGGGTTTCGCCTGTAACATCAGTTCTGTGGCACTCACAGACAATATCTTTGCAGTTTTGGAAACGGCAGAGTGTTTTCTTTCCAAAGCTGGCAATTATATGCATAGTCGAGCATCTTTTCGTGACAAAATATCTTGTTTAAAACGGGAACGTTTTTCATCCAAAAATTAAAATAGCGCCCCCTATATCCAACTGGAGAAGTAGAAGTATATGGAGAAGTATATGTCTAATTCCATGTATAACACTTGTATTTTCATCAACATTTATGATAAGTATTTCTGTAAATTGATGTGGCTCTGCAAGATCACCGCATGTTTTAGAACTACTGAACGTAAAGCGGCAATGTAAAATTAGATTTTTTTGTACATAAACATGCACTTTATCGAACAAAACATACATGTATTGTGTGACATGAAGTCCTATGAGTGTCATCTGATGAAGATCATGAAAGGTTAGTGAATCATTTTATCTCTATTTGTGTTTTTTGTGACTCCTCTCTTTGGCTGGAAAAATGGCTGTGTTTTCGGTGACTTGGCTCTGACCTTTTATTTTTTATTTATTTCACCTTTATTTAACCAGGTAGGCTAGTTGAGAACAAGTTCTCATTTGCAACTGCGACCTGGCCAAGATAAAGCATAGCAGTGTGAACAGACAACACAGAGTTACACATGGAGTAAACAATTAACAAGTCAATAACACAGTAGAAAAAAAGGGGAGTCTATATACATTGTGTGCAAAAGGCATTAGGAGGTAGGCGAATAATTACAATTTTGCAGATTAGCACTGGAGTGATAAATGTTCAGATGGTCATGTACAGGTAGAGATACTGGTGTGCAAAAGAGCAGAAAAGTAAATAAATAAAAACAGTATGGGGATGAGGTAGTTGAAAATGGGTGGGCTATTTACCAATAGACTATGTACAGCTGCAGCGATCGGTTTACATAATCGTTTGGCGTGCTTTTGCTGTGAAGCCTTTTTGAAATCAGACACTGTGGCTGGATTAGCGAGAATGTTATCTTTAAAATGGTGTAAAATACTTGTATGCTTGAGGAATTTTAATTTTGAGATTTTTGTTGTTTTGAATTTGGCGCCTTGCACTTTCAAGGACTGTTGGCGAGGTGGGACGCTACCGCTTCCCAGAGAGGATTTATAGGGCAGTTATTGCCTGTCATGTGGTGAAATGATGGTGATGTCTAATGCCAGTCATACTGTAATACTGTCCAAAGTAGCACAGGTAAAAGGGAATGGGTGTGACGTTCTGACCATAGTTCTTGTGTGTTTTCCTTGTTTTAGTGTTGGTCAGGACGTGAGCTGGGTGGGAATTCTATGTTGTGTGTCTATTTTGTCTATTTCTATGTTTGGCCTGATATGGTTCTGAATCAGAGGAAGGTGTTGGTCATTGTCTCTGATTGGGAACCATATTTAGGTAGCCTGTTTTGTGTTGGGATTTGTGGGTGATTGTTTCCTGTCTTTGTGTTCTCTGCACCAGATAGGACTGTTTTCGGGTTTTGCCACGTTTATTGTTTTGTAGTGTGTTCATGTTGAGTTTCTGTCATTAAATAACCATGGACACTGCGCTTTGGTCCTCTCCTTCCCAGGAAGAAAGCCGTTACAATGGGAGTTGATAATCTTGGTTTGAAAGCCTTAATCAGGATATAAGTTCAATGTATTAAGACTGAGAGGGAAAGTAAAATGGTTTATGCCCTCAATTATACACATAATTAGTTCCTAATTAGCCTTTTCATAGTCACAATAAAATTATCAATTATTCTTGGATGATTAAATGGGATGGATCACCCGCTGTAGTTGTACTGTAGGCAAACTCTTACAGAAAAACCACATGAATTTCATGTGATCACATGTGAAGTGTTCCAAAAACACATGTGAAGTTAATTTGATAACATGAAACTACACATGATCACACGTGAAGTGTTAAACAATAATAATAATAATAATAATGTTTTCACATGAAATTATGTGATTTTCCAGATTTGAAATCATATCTTTTTCCAGGTGGTTTTTCTGTTAGGGAAGATTTTTTCCACCTGTCTGTCAGTTGTACTGTATACCCCCCCCCCCACACACACACACACATCTGTAATTCATGTGCTTTTTGAAAAGGTGTAAACATATTCCTAAGAGAGCCCTGAATGTAACACTGTCTGATGTGCACCCCAGCGTTGGGTTTCATATTTGTGTATTAGTTAAGGTCTAGTGCTGGATCCTCTGTCGTCAGTTTGCTGAATATTTTAATTAAGCCGTGTGTGTGTGTGTGTGTGTGTGTGTGTGTGTGTGTGTGTGTGTGTGTGTGTGTGTGTGTGTGTGTGTGTGTGTGTGTGTGTGTGTGTGTGTGTGTGTGTGCGTGCGTGCGTGCGTGCGTGCGTGCGTGCGTGGCAGGAAGAAGTGCAGCAGGCCAGCTCTGACATTGATGTGTTATCAGACCCTGACAGAACCAGGGAGAGGAGCGACTTGAACCTTTAGCGCTAATATTAATTTCATCCATAAGCAGGATATAATTAATCAATAAAGCACGAATGGGT
Organism: Oncorhynchus masou masou; assembly: GCF_036934945.1. Lineage (NCBI taxonomy): Eukaryota > Metazoa > Chordata > Actinopteri > Salmoniformes > Salmonidae > Oncorhynchus > Oncorhynchus masou. Next base: position 89,473,682 of record NC_088223.1, on the reverse strand, counting down.
GTGGTATATGGCCAATATATCACAGCTAAGGGCTGTTCTTAGGTACAACGCATCGCAGAGTGCCTGGATACAGCCCTGAGCTGTGGTATATTGACCATATACCACAAACCCCCATGGTGCCTTATTGCTATTATAAACTGGTTACCAAGATAATTAGAGCAGTAAAATTAAATGTTTTGTCATATCCGTGGTATACGGTCTGAAACACCACGGCTGTCAGCCAATCAGCATTCAGGGCTCTAACCACCCAGTTTATAATACTATTTCCTTCACTCAACATGAGGAAAAGCAAGTGGCGCAAAAAGTCAAACTGTCACGTGTTGTTGTCACGTCAGGGAGGTGGTACTGTCATGTCTACTCCCTCTCCGGCCTCGAGGTCATCAGGATGCTGATTATCCCGCACAACTATCACCATCGTCTCGCGCATCAACGCCTCATCACACTCACCTGGACTCCATCACCTCCTTGATTATCTTCCCTATATCTGTCTCTCACCTGGACTCCATCACCTCCTTCATTATCTTCCCTATATCTGTCACTCACCTGGACTCCATCACCTCCTTGATTATCTTCCCTATATCTGTCTCTCACCTGGACTCCATCACCTCCTTGATTATCTTCCCTATATCTGTCACTCACCTGGACTCCATCACCTCCTTGATTATCTTCCCTATATCTGTCTCTCACCTGGACTCCATCACCTCCTTGATTATCTTCCCACCTGGACTATTATCTTCCCTATATCTGTCTCCCTATCACCTGGACTCCATCACCTCCTTGATTATCTTCCCTAAATCTGTCTCTCACCTGGACTCCATCACCTCCTTGATTATCTTCCCTATATCTGTCTCTCACCTGGACTCCATCACCTCCTTGATTATCTTCCCTATATCTGTCACTCACCTGGACTCCATCCTTGATTATCCTCTGTCTTGACTTATCTTCCCCTATATCTGTCACTCACCTGGACTCCATCACCTCCTTGATTATTTTCCCTATATCTGTCTCTCACCTGGACTCCATCACCTCCTTGATTATCTTCCCTAAACCTGTCTCTCACCTGGACTCCATCACCTCCTTGATTATCTTCCCTATATCTGTCTCTCACCTGGACTCCATCACCTCCTTGATTATCTTCCCTATATCTGTCTCTCACCTGGACTCCATCACCTCCTTGATTATCTTCCCTATATCTGTCACTCACCTGGACTCCATCACCTCCTTGATTATCTTCCCTATATCTGTCTCTCACCTGGACTCCATCACCTCCTTGATTATCTTCCCTATATCTGTCACTCACCTGGACTCCATCACCTCATTTATTATCTTCCCTATATCTGTCTCTCACCTGGACTCCATCACCTCCTTGATTATCTTCCCTATATCTCTCTCACCTGGACTCCATCACCTACTTGATTATCTTCCCTATATCTGTCTCTCACCTGGACTCCATCACCTCCTTGATTATCTTCCCAATATCTGTCACTCTCCTTGGTTCTTTCCTCAGGTGTTATTGACTCTGTTTTCATGTCGGTACGTTGTTTGTGTTTCGTGTTCATTGTTTATTTTATTTATTTAAACACTCACTTCCTGAACTCTCAGAGCACTCGTTACAGAATAACACCTCACCCTAAGGAAAGCATCAGGGAGTGTTTTTTGTTGTTGTTGTTTTTTGTTGTCAGAGTAAATGACATCGGGTCCGGAAACTGCTACAGGCTCTCATGCCTCAAACAGATCACCAGGCTCCCCTGCCTCAGCCAGATCGTTGAGCTCTCATGCCTCAAACAGCACCAGGCTCCCCTGCCTCAGCCAGCTCGTTGGGCTCTCATGCCTCAAACAGATCACCAGGCTCCCCTGCCTCAGCCAGCTCGTTGGGCTCTCATGCCTCAAACAGATCGCCAGGCTTCCCTGCCTCAGCATGCTCTTTGGGCTCTCATGCCTCAAACAGATCGCCAGCCTTCCCTGCCTCAACATGCTCTTTGGGCTCTCATGCCTCAAACAGATCGCCAGGCTTCCCTGCCTCTGCCAGCTCGTTGGCCTCTCATGCCTCAAACAGATCACCAGGCTCCCCTGCCTCAGCCAGCTCGTTGGGCTCTCATGCCTCAAACAGATCGCCAGGCTTCCCTGCCTCAGCATGCTCTTTGGGCTCTCATGCCTCAAACAGATCGCCAGGCTTCCCTGCCTCAGCCAGCTCGTTGGGCTCTCATGCCTCAAACAGATCGCCAGGCTTCCCTGCCTCAGCATGCTCTTTGGGCTCTCATGCCTCAAACAGATCGGCAGGCTTCCCTGCCTCAGCCAGCACGTTGGGCTCTCATGCCTTAAACAGATCACCAGGCTTCCCTGCCTCAGCATCCTCTTTGGGCTCTCATGCCTCAAACAGATCGCCAGGCTTCCCTGCCTCAGCCGGCTCTTTGGACTCTCATGCCTCAAACAGATCACCAGGCTCCCCTGCCTCAGCCAGCTCATTGGGCTCTCATGCCTCAAACAGATCAAATCAAATCAAATCAAATTTTATTTGTCACATACACATGGTTAGCAGATGTTAATGCGAGTGTAGCGAAATGCTTGTGCTTCTAGTTCCGACAATGCAGTAATAACCATCAAGTAATCTAACTAACAATTCCTAAACTACTGTCTTATACACAGTGTAAGGGGATAAAGAATATGTACATAAGGATATATGAATGAGTGATGGTACAGAGCAGCATAGGCAAGATACAGTAGATGGTATCGAGTACAGTATATACATATGAGATGAGTATGTAAACAAAGTGGCATAGTTAAAGTGGCTAGTGATACATGTATTACATAAGGATGCAGTCGATGATATAGAGTACAGTATATACGTATGCATATGAGATGAATAATGTAGGGTAAGTAACATTATATAAGGTAGCATTGTTTAAAGTGGCTAGTGATATATTTACATCATTTCCCATCAATTCCCATTATTAAAGTGGCTGGAGTTGAGTCAGTGTCAGTGTGTTGGCAGCAGCCACTCAATGTTAGTGGTGGCTGTTTAACAGTCTGATGGCCTTGAGATAGAAGCTGTTTTTCAGTCTCTCGGTCCCAGCTTTGATGCACCTGTACTGACCTCGCCTTCTGGATGATAGCGGGGTGAACAGGCAGTGGCTCGGGTGGTTGATGTCCTTGATGATCTTTATGGCCTTCCTGTAACATCGGGTGGTGTAGGTGTCCTGGAGGGCAGGTAGTTTGCCCCCGGTGATGCGTTGTGCAGACCTCACTACCCTCTGGAGAGCCTTACGGTTGAGGGCGGAGCAGTTGCTGTACCAGGCGGTGATACAGCCCGCCAGGATGCTCTCGATTGTGCATCTGTAGAAGTTTGTGAGTGCTTTTGGTGACAAGCTGAATTTCTTCAGCCTCCTGAGGTTGAAGAGGCGCTGCTGCGCCTTCTTCACGATGCTGTCTGTGTGAGTGGACCAATTCAGTTTGTCTGTGATGTGTATGCCGAGGAACGTAAAACTTGCTACTCTCTCCACTACTGTTCCATCGATGTGGATAGGGGGGTGTTCCCTCTGCTGTTTCCTGAAGTCCACAATCATCTCCTTAGTTTTGTTGACGTTGAGTGTGAGGTTATTTTCCTGACACCACACTCCGAGGGCCCTCACCTCCTCCCTGTAGGCCGTCTCGTCGTTGTTGGTAATCAAGCCTACCACTGTTGTGTCGTCTGCAAACTTGATGATTGAGTTGGAGGTGTGCGTGGCCACGCAGTCGTGGGTGAACAGGGAGTACAGGAGAGGGCTCAGAACGCACCCTTGTGGGGCCCCAGTGTTGAGGATCAGCGGGGAGGAGATGTTGTTACCTACCCTCACCACCTGGGGGTGGTCCGTCAGGAAGTCCAGTACCCAGTTGCACAGGGCGGGGTCGAGACCCAGGGTCTCGAGCTTGATGACGAGCTTGGAGGGTACTATGGTGTTGAATGCCGAGCTGTAGTCGATGAACAGCATTCTCACATAGGTATTCCTCTTGTCCAGATGGGTTAGGGCAGTGTGCAGTGTGGTTGAGATTGCATCGTCTGTGGACCTATTTGGGCGGTGTCACGAACCGGCTCAAAGCCCGTAACAAAGGGAGACAACGTGGAGATAAGGAGTAACAAAATATATATTTATTAACTAAAGCAACTAAGGAAAATATACAATGGTGTGTGTAATCAGTAATCAGTAGTGTAAGTGAGTGTTTTGCATGCATGAATGTGATAATGCAGGGTATTGAAAGGTGCCAATGCAAACAAACAAAAGGCCACCAAG